>NC_057705.1:191523-304742 GCF_014466175.1 Vespula pensylvanica
CTCTCTCTCTCTCTCTCTCTCTCTCTCTCTCTCTCTCTCTCTCTCTCTCGCACAAAGGAGACGTTCTAACTTTGAATTTTATCCGTTGAAAAATAAAAAGAGAAAAAGAAGGGGGAGGGAATAAACGCTAACCTGACGTTATTCGAACGAGCGCGGTATGCAAATAACGCGTAATATGATCGCAAATATACGAATCTCGCGGGAAACGGCTCGTACCGGGTGTAAACTTCTCGGGTTTTCTACAAACGCGCGTTTATCGGAAACAAGAAGAGAGGAGAGAGAAAAAAGGGGGGAAAAAGAAGAGAGACGACGGTGGCGGCAGCGGCAGCAACGGCCGAGGACGAGAAGGAGGAGGTGGTCGATCCTCCTCGCAGGATCCGCGACGAAATCGGCGGTTGGAAACGGCCATGAACCATTTTCGCCCTTAGAGAGAGCAGCGTACACAGCACAGACAGAATAAAAATGCGACGAGAGAGAGAGAGAGAGAGAGAGAGAGAGGAGCGAGAGGGGAGGTGGAGGGAAGGGAGAACCGGCCAACTTCTCTCACCCGGTTTGGGCTGGCTCTCTTGGCCTTCCAAGGGGCCAAGCTAGACGCGCGATTCTCATCTTGCGCCGGTCCACCGGGAGAAAAGGAACCTCTCGTACGATCCTACGCGCTTCTCTTTTCCTCCTCCTCTTCTTTCTTCTTCGTCCTCTTAACCTCCTCCTCCTCCTCCTCCACCTTCTCGTTTCTCTTCTGATTCTTTCTTTGGACGACGAGAGAACCGAAGGACGACGAGAAAGAGCCTAACGGCGCTTCTACTTGGCCGTCCGCTTGCTGGCGATTTATTAGACGATCTAATTAATAGGCCGCGCGCGTGCGCGAGTGTGCGTTTCTCTCCTCCTCCCTCGCCTTCTTCTGCTGCTTCTTCTTCTTCGGAGAAATCGAACTGGAGATTGCGATTTATTGCCCTCCGGGAGATTCACGATTCCGAATTTCGTTATTCGCGCGAGAAGCGGTCCTTCTACTTTTGCCGGAGACTCTGCCGAGACTTTTTCTTCTTCCTCTTTTTCTATTCGATTACGCTTCGTCTCCTCTCTGCTATTTATAAACGCGATCGTCGCGGCGGAGTCTTTTGGACGATCGAGAGAAATTCGTTTGGAAAAACGTATTTTCGCCATCGACTCTTTTATCTATCTATCTATCGGAACCGCCGACTAAGCGGTTCGAAACGCTAATCGCAAGGGTTTCGCGAGACGTCGCCAACTTTGAGACTTGTGTCACGAGACGTCAGGCGCACGCTGTTGCAATTCAACGTGAAATCCAAAGCTACGTTCGCACCGGTGCAACAACCCTCCTCGCGAACGATCTCATCCCCCTTTCCAAGCGGCCCACTCGTCGTCGTTCTCTCGCGAATATCCTTTGCGTTTCCCCCCCGAGATCTTCTACCCCTTCTTCCAGCCTCCTTGTTCTCCTCCTCGTTGCGTCGTCCTGGTCGTCCGTGATACTTCATCGCGATTCTTATCGTATGGGTCACCTCCGGGCTCGGGCTCCTCGACGACGCGCTCGTAACTTCCGTCTTCTTTCTTACGTCGACGCGCAACTTCTCCGGGATTTCGGAACACATGCAATCCTCTTCTCGAAAGCCTCCTTTCCTCGACGGCATCTCGTTCTCCCCTTTTTCTGGAATTCGAGCGATCACGTTTATCGTCTAAGAGAGAGAGAGAGAGAGGGAGAGAGGGAGAGTAATCGGAGGATTCTCGATCACGCGTGCTCGACGAGTCGCGGCGAGTCGGCAATGGCACGAAATCGAGATAAAAAGAAAACTAAAATCGATTCTATCGCAAAGTGACTTGTGCGCGAAACGTGAATTACGTCATCGTCCTTTAACTACGGCAACGCGACCGATCGTAAACGTTTCTTCTAATGCGTTGCATAGCAACAGGGGCAGCCCCTCTTAATGAATGCACCCAAGCGAATGCAACCCTATTTTCACGGCTGCACCTTTCTCCGCGCACCTTCCCTCGCACAACGCACCTTTCGCGCCTCGATTATCGCGCTTTTAATTTTCTAATACCGTCACGTGCATCGCCATTAAATCGCACACGACCTTCCAAACTGCCGATCCTTTCGTTCTCTCTCCCATAGGCGGTTAAATCCGAGCCGATAATCGCCGACGTCGGAGGAAAGTTTACTAGCTTCCTTTAATTAGATTTCTTCCTCGCTTGCGCGAGCTTGCAAATCGATTCGATCAAATTTATATCGTTGGCGCGCGATATCGACGGACCAACGTCGAAGCCACAATCGCTCCAAACTCCACATTCTTCTGCTCTTTTAAAAATGCTATCTGTCGCGTAACAGGGAGAGGAAAAAGTAGTAGGAAGAAAGGAAAAAGGGAAAAAGAAAAGAGAGAAAAGAAACTTACGGCGAGCCCGAAGAATGTTTCTCGTACATTCCTCGAGGGTGGCGACTTCCTTCGTGCATTCCAACGAGCCAACCTGCCTCTTCCGACTTCTTCCCTCTACGAAAAACGTATCGAGCTTTCTCCCGCGAGATTCCCTTTCTCTCTCCTTGCCGACCTCGCTTACTTTCTCCAAAAGTTCGTCGAGGATGTCGTCCTTGTCGTCGGACCGATTAGCGTCCGAGTCGTTGCGGCCACTCCCCTGCGATTCGATCAGCGGTACCGGTGCTTCCGGAAGCTCCAGAGAAACGATCGTCAAGTAGGCCGGTCGTTCCTTTCGCACTCGTTCCTGCCACGATCTGTAACTGGAGTTGCGAGTCGTAAAAAGAGCGAGACGAGGGCTCTCCGATTCCGGAGGTTCTTTCGTTATCCAGTTGGCTGGATAGGCGCGTCGAACGCTCGAGATCGAGGTAATAGAAGAGAAAATTGCGCGAGAATGGACAGGGAGAAGAGCGAAACCCGATCGAACGCCGCCGCCGCCGACGACGACGACGACGACGACGACGTACCGATTTGCGTGTGTTTAACGCCGATTTCTTTAACAACCATCGGACGACCGCGCGCCGAGTCTTTATTAAGTCGTACGGCCGCGATCGTTTGTTCCGTTCCGACCGTTAAATTTTAGTGCGTTTAATTAGGGGTTCCTACGATACGAAAGAGAAAGGATTTCGAAGCACGGGACGAGCGCGTAAACGGTCCTCTTCTCTATCAGACCTTTCGAGAACGGTAACGCTTTTAAAGAGTCGCATTGAAAATAATCGAGGCTGCGCTCGAGAAAGACTACGATCGAATCGATTCGACTCGAGGCTTCCCTCGGCAGAGCTAATCGAGTAATCGTACAAATGATCGGGTAAGTTGGTCGTCGGGGCGAATAAAAGGAGTAAGAAGCGATCTCTGCGCGACCTTCACGTACGCGAACGCGTCGGATAATTAAAGGCGGAGTCGCGAGCTCGGAAGGAAAATACCTGGAAGATCCACGGCCGGAGAAGAAGGAGGAGGAGACGTAAGGACCGGCGGGATGACAGATATGGCGCGGTGGCGTGCGCGACCTTGAACCGCTCGACCGTTCCTTCGCGCTCCGAGGATCCTCGAGAGTCAGCCGCCGAATGTAAAGTCCTGGCACCTCCTCCGCCAGTCGACGTCTTCTCTCGGAGGAAGCCACGACTCTCGCGGTCGATCGGCCTTCACGCCTCTATTCCTTCTTGTTCGAAAACGTCGAACGAGGGGAGAGAAATCGTCGAGGAAATGGCCGTCGATGGACGGGGGCTGAAAACGAGCCGAGCGGCAAGTAGATTTTCGTAACGCCGGGTACGCTAATCGAGCGCCGACGAGAAGATCGATTCTCTCGTGGGCGAAGCCAATTAGCGACGACTCATCCTGCTGGATCATCGTCACGGACCGGACCGCAATCTAGCTCGCATTCTACATCCTCCTCCAAAGCGTTACTACTCCTTTTCTATCTCGTTCGTCTGCAAATTACACGTCGCTCGTTAGAAATTTCTAAATCACTCGCGATTCTAGCAATTTCCTCGGCTTACCTTCGGCGGGACGAGTGACTCACGGTTAAGCGGTTCGCGAAACGGCAGGTGGTCTTTGAGCATTCGGAAGAGCCGCGAGACGTTGAATCGACCTGTAGACCGAACGAGAGGACGAGGCAAAGAAGGGAAAGAGGAGAGGAAGACATTAAAACGTTGTTTAACAGGCTATTTTGAATTTTAATGCTCTTGTTGGAGCTAGCCAAGGTGTGGGATAGATTAGTTTTCGTTCGCATGACTGTCAGCTACTTGCCGCGGGCTTGACTGACTGACTATCTCTCCGCTTCGCAAACTGGACCGGCCGAACGACCGACCGGCCGGCCGACCGACCGACCGACCGACCGACCGACCGACGGCCGACCAACCGACCGACCGAACGACCGCCTTCTTTCTCTCTCTCTCTCTCTCCTCGGACGATTCATTGCCGACCACTCGTTCGCGTTTCAAGGGGACCACACCGATCCTCGTGCTCCCTTTCTCTCTCTCTCTCTCTCTCTCGCGCGCTCCCGATGGAAATGTTTATTAATTCGTGATAATGTACATTTGGAATAAAACGTCGATCGCAGGTGTCGCTCGACGAAATCTTTGCAACGTTTTATCTCTAAATCTCCGTTTAAACAATTCGGGATAAATTGCTCTCTAAACGGCCTCATGCACCGATTAGAAGAAGCGAACGGGAATTATGTACGATCGAGGAACGGTCCCGTAGGTCGGACCACGAAAGATTAGATGCCGATTAAAATTCATGACGTGTCGGCCGGTATAATTTGATTTCGTAGGTGTTCGAGCAGATCGAGTTACCGAGAACGACCGGACGCGCGGAGCCTCTTTTTAGTGGTTTGGCCGAAAGAACGACGACGTGGAGAAACGTCGAGACCGCGAAACGCGCGATCGAAGACGTTTGCCGGAATCGACTTTTCTTCGACGGCGTGGTAGACGACGCGCTCCGTAAGTGTGTGCGCGCGCGTGTGTGAAAGAGAATTCAAATTGAAACTGCCTCATTAGCGATTCGTCGCGCTAATCGAGCGTAAGGATTGAGACTCGTGAAGGGGATGGAGTCGTATTCCGCTAGCGTAGGTACTCCCCTTCTCAAGATCGATAATAACGACGTAATCTCGACGTAATTCCTCGACGTTCTCCGACTCTCCAGTCTTCCCGAATTATCCTTTAAAACTAAGAAAACTCTCTTATCGATCGAATATCCGATGAATTTCGATATCGGCGATAATCGAGAGATATAAGCGGATCGGAGACGGACGCGATCGTAATCGGAATCGCGAGGAAAAAGAAAGGGCAAGATCGAGCTCGGCGATAAGTCGAAGAGGAGGGAGAAAGAGTTTTCCTCGTGGAAAAACAACGCTCTAAATCGTGGGCGCGGGTGAGCTCGAGTTGGCCGCGTAATCCAGACAGATGGGACTCGTTAATGGGACGCGCGAGTAATTCGCAAGAAATCTAATAATACCGAAGAAGCCCCTTACACCTCGTCCCTCGCTCGTAACTCGTAACTCCGACGACTTTTCTCTCCGTTCCCACGTTTTACGACGACGCCGAGGGTCGTTGCGGCTCGCGAATATTAAAATTCGCGATGACCCAAGGCAGCGATCTTTTAAAAAATAACTCCTTCGTTTACGTATTACGTTTATCCATGGCGTTACAAACTTTGCTTTTCGTCAAAGATACGTCATTTTTACCAACGATTCTATTTAACTAGAAAAACTCGCACGTCGAGTTACGGCGTCTTTCTCTTCTTTAAGAAATTAGAAACTCCGAATCGGACGACAAAGAACGTCGCTCGGTCCAACGAGAGAAGAAACGAGATCGCTAAAGTTTGGTCGCGAATAGAAAAGAGAAGGAGAAGCGTGGAAGGAGCGCGGAACTCGTTAAGCGGTTTGCGGTTCGTTCCCTCCTTCTTTTTTTTTTCTTCCTTCCCTTTAAGACACGCCTTTAATGTAAACATATTCCGCGAAGAGATCCCCTTCTCTCTTTCTCTTCCCTTCTACCGTTCGGTCCACCCACGACGACGACGACGACGACGACGACGACGGCGGCGACGACGAGGACGAGGACGAGGACGAGAACGGATCGTGCCAGAGCCCCGGATCGATAGGATCTTCGATATCGGATAAAATTCGTTTGGCGAGTCTTTGCTCTCTTCTACGATAGAAAATAATCGTAGGTATGTAAGTTGGTTAAAAAACGAGAGAAACGCTTGGACCAAATAAAAAGTTAATCGATCCTCGTAGGAGGTCGAACGTTCGAGGCGAGAAAGGACTATTTTTATCGGAAACGTATTTTCGGAGAAAGCGTTAGTAGTAAACTCGACGTCGATCGAAGGGTATCGAAACTCGAACTCTCTGCCGTGCTCGTGTTCGAGAAAGTTTCGCTACGCCGTAGGAAGGACCACCCAGGCGATTTGAAGGTCCGCAAGCGGCATCGCGATATCGTATCGATCTTCGCCGCGGAACACGGCCGCCGAGACAACAGCCGGAGGAAAGAAACAAGGCAATTTCCGAAAAGGAAACACGCCAAATCGATACTTGCCCTGGGTTTCTGCTATCTGAGAAAAGTCACGGGATCGCGAGAAAAACCTTAGGAGATCTTATTCTTCTCGACGATCGAGGGAAGGAAGGTCCGGAAATCGTACGGAAGGAAATTGGCTACTGTTCGCCGAAATCATAGCCGAGATATCGAACTCTTCTTTCGTCGTATCAATGATGGCCGTTAAAAGGATATCGATAGCGACGATTGAAACCAATCGACAGCCCGATCTTTTCCTTTCTCTCGCCGTAAGAATATTTCCTTGCCGAGTTAGAGACGTGCGTGCGGGATGTCTATCGATTCGCAGGATCGTCGTCAAAGACAAGAAGGCACGTCGTCGCGAAGGCTAAACGTCGCGGAATTTCGAAGGTCTCTGCCCTCTCCTTCCCTCCCTCTCTCTCTCTCTCTCGCTCTCTCGCAATACCTACTCGTATATTCGCTCTATTGTTCGAGAACGGCGCGGTTTGTTCGATCGACGCCCTAAGGCTCTCCCCTCCTCTTCTTTCTTTCAACGGGACTCTTCTCCGACTTTAAGGAGGACCACCGTCGATCCAGCGTAACGATGCGTAGACCGAACTAGGAAGATATATACGTGTGTGCGCGCGTGTGTGTACACAGAGAAAGAGAAAGAGAGAGGAGAAACGATCTTTTTCGAAACACCGACTATGTAATTTCGATTGGTCGTTCCGCGAAAGCCGACGAAACTCCACGGTAATTGGCAAAATTGCCAATCCTGCCAATCAATCGTTAAATATCAAGGATAGCTTGCCCCCGCCCGTGTGATTTCGCCTCTGTGTTCGCGCCTACGCGTACGTTCGCACACACGTGACTCTCCCTCTCTCTGTCTCTCTTATTCGCATCTTTCTTTTTGCCCCGTAGCCCTCCGAGACGAATAAATTTGGTCGAGAAATTTCCGGGAAATAAAAAGGAGTCGGCGCATGGACTACGCCATCGACGACGACGACGACGACGACGACGACGACGACGACGCCGACGACGACGACGGCACGACGACTAGGCGGCTGTCTTACGCAACGCGATTTGTCCCGATATTTCGGCGCGTTTCTTGGCCCTCGCCTTTGTCCCATCGGACTTCCTACTTTGGCTTACTCACGAGCAAAAGTCTTTCCTCCTTGGAATCGTATTATCGAGTTGATTCGTTTCTTTCCTCCTTCTCTCGCTCGACCGTTCCAGTCGGTTTGATCTTCGATTCGATTTCGCGACGATTTAAAAGAGCAGGATTATTTTAGACGACGATCGACGAGCCCACTCCCGAGAATGCGGTGAAATAGAAAAAATAGGAAAGAATAGGCACTTGCGTAAAGGTGAAAAATAAGGGGTTGCGTCGCGAGTCACGTCTGAGCACGGACTGTCGTGCTCGAGGCCTGCACGCCGTAGCCTCGGCCACCCTCGACGGGTCGCTATTATCGAATCTCGAGTGTGTGCATACCCGGCTAGAACATTTCGATGTATGTAGACGGTTCTGCGCTCTTGCATACCGTTGCGCGTGGTGTTGGGCGAACACGTAAGTGCATACGCGCGGTATTGCCGCGGACGTTTCCATGGATATGTGCCACGCACCTGACGGCTTTCCGTTCGAGCGCTTTATGTTCTGCAACTGCAAAACGGACGCGATCATTCGCGTTCGTTAGGGATAACGGAGGAATCGACCACGAGCGACAACGTGGAATCTTTCTCGTGGAATATCGGTAAGGGGGATTATCGTGTCTCTCGGCAAAGGGAATGGCTGCGACGTCGCGAAACGGAAACGAGCGCCTCTCCCTCGCGTTTTCCGAAACGACGATAATTAGAGTAATTACGGGGAAGGGGGTGAGCCAGGACGAGCGTGCGTCGCGAGGTGTCACCGTAAACTTTTGCGAGTTTCAGCAATAATTTACGGTGCTTTTAGCGACTTGCCAGAACGGAGACGAGCTAAAACTCGAAGACGAGGAAAAAGTCGTCGAGTAAAGCCTTCGGGAAGGGGAAGCTTTCATTTTCTTTTCTTCTTTTCCTCTCTCCTCCTTTTTTCCTTCTTTTACTTCGCACGAAATATCGTTTCTCGAGAGGGACGAGCTGCGGAGATGGGAGAGAAAAAAGGAGAAGAATTTAAAGCTTTCTCGACGTCCGTTAGCCAATAAAGTATGGTTTAAAGATTAACTCGGAAAGTACACGAAAGCGAGGCAGGTTTCTTCGGGGCGAGTAGACGCACCTCGATAGACTCGTCCTACCTTCGAAAGGAAAGGAACGCGGCGCGTTTTTGCCCTTTGCCCTTTCGAGCCGGGCGGCGACGGTAGTAGGCCAAGCGAGCGTTTCGACGTCTCGTCGACGAGGAGAAAAACTTTTTCCCCCTCGTCGTACGTCGAGTCGCGACGCCGAAGCGGACTCCCCGAGAGATCGCTCCTCGTTCGATCGGAGATGCCTTCCGGAGGTTGCGTCGTTACTGGACGTTACATCCTTACGTCGAGCCTCGTCGATCCGGGCAAACGTCCGAACTTCCTTTTCTCCTTCGTCGCCTCCTCTCTCGCGCCTTCGTTCGATCGTCCAAGGAGCGACGCGAAGATAGACGAGGATCGCGCGGACGATTAATATTTATTAAAAATATTTAAAAAATAAGATAGGGCCGTTACGCCGAGAGGCGCGAAGCACGCGTCGGCAAGGTATTTCACTGTCAAGCGTGTTTCCTTGAAACGTAGCGCGTCTCGTTAAGATTTCATCCCCCGTGTTGGCCAAGGATACGTAGCGGTAGACTACACGTGGCTTTAAGAGAGTTTCGTGTTTGGGGAGCGAAGGTCCTTGTACGCCTGTCGGCTACATAATATATGTTATATGCATACGTACGATATTATGATATGTGGCACGGCAAATGCCGTAATTCCAAAACTAGAGCGTGTTACCGACCCTGCTTCGAGAGGGCGCTCCGTTATAACGTTACAACGTTACAACGGTTGCTTTATTACGAGGCTTAATGATTCGGCTGCGGGATTAGAACGGCGCAACGTTTTTACTACCTTTCTCTTTCTTCTTTCCGTTTTTTAATTACGCGCTAAGAAGAAACTTTCCATCGGTATTTTTCGAGGGCTGCCGAGCATTCCCTTGGCACCGATCGATTCACCTTTCAGAAAAATATGTTTCTACTTTGGTTGCGAAGCATTCGGTGCCAGGCTCTGCCTTTTGAGGCCTCCTATTGTCAGTAGAACGAGCATTCGTGAACGACCGGCTGAGTGATGGACGTGCTACGAGCCGCTAAAGAGCGAGCGAAAATGAAAATGAGCGAGTGGAACGGAGAGAGAGAGAGAGAGAGAGAGAGAGAGGGAGGGGACGGAGGGAAAGTTTTCTAGTTCGTAAGCAATTATCGTACGCGAATAGTGGCACTCGCCAAGGCGTAGATTGGCGCCCGTAGCATCTATCCATATCGATCTCGTTCGGCTCCCTTCCAACGTTAAAGGGAGATCGATGATAAGCGCGAATTATAATTCTCGTTAAACCCTTTTTCTTTCGATCGGATAAACGGCGTCGTTATCTCGCGACGCGTATTAACCGGAACGTCATTTCCGTCGCTCGCGCGGGAAAGTGGAATATCCTGGAAAGTTGGGCCCATTCCTCTCGTTTCGTATCGAACGCGGCAGGGCAGATTGAAATCTCATTGTCGTCGTAAATCGTCGTAAATCGTCGCAAATCGTCGTAAATCGTCGGCCGACGTTAGCGCGGAAAGTGTCATTGGCAACGCTACGACGTCGGCCGATCCGTGCACGTACGTCGGCTAAGCCGCGAAGGTGCAGGAGCTTGGAAATCGGTAAAGCGTATCGCGTGCCCGTTCGAGGTTTCCGCTTGGCGCGGCAGAAGAGCGAAAACGTTTCGCGTTGACGCAAAGTTATGGCATCTAGCACGCGAGAAAACTTGGCGGACAGTGAGTTTGTTTTATCGTTTCACCCCGTCGGCTTGCCCGGCCCTTATTCTCCTTGTTTCGCCCAACGTCGTATCGTTAAAAGCGACACGGCCGTCGACCGTCCTGAATATTACATCCGCCTAGCGAAAGGACGATGTAACTTGTCTCGAAACTCGTAACGCTGCCTGCGAGCAACGTCGTTTCTCCTTCTCGATACGCCCGCGCGTATCCTTTTATTTTTTAACGTCCCTCCGACCGTAACTCCTGCCATTTCTAGCGAATAAATAAGTTAAGGTACAACGTTGAAATTATTATGACGTTGATAATGATACTCGTTACGTCTCTCGCGAGATGATATACAAAGGCGGCGATCGAGACGTTTACGAGACGGCCTCGTCGGGTTTCCGACGGTTGCGAGCGAACCGGGACCGTCTTGTCCGATAACAATTGTCTCTTTACCGCTGACGCAAACGCGACGGCCGAAGCTCCAAACGACGTACGAATAAAGGAAAGGTTCCGATCCTCGAACGAATTTAGAACGGCCGGTTTATAAGAGTAGGAGCCGATTTTATATCCCACCGCGCGCGTCTGCCCTGAACATTATAACGCGTATTGGTATTAGCGTCGCATTAATTTTAATTACTCGGACTAGTCTTTCAAAAAGCGTACGGTAAAAGAAGCGTCCTTCTTCGTAGCCGGTACCGAGGCAAAGGCTGAAACGAGGAGTCGTAAAATCTTCCCCCGACGACTCGAAACGTTCCACGTGAAACTACGTGCCTATTAAAATCCAATTCTCAGAACGCATTCTACTAACGAACGTCGACCGATCTGCCTGGCATTAAGTGTTCCATCTCTTCTCATCTCTCTCTCTCTCTCTCTCTCTCCCCCTCTCTCCGTTTCTTTTTTTTTTTTTTCATAACGAAACTAATTATCGCTCCGCAACGATTCCACGCTCGCGTGCGAAAGAACAACGAAAGGCGCGGTCGTTTCCAGATATTCCGGAGAAGCGAGGAACGTGTCTGGACAATGTATAAACTGGGCCAGTAGCTCGCCATAGTTTTTAACTTTGTGGAGCGCGAAGGAAGGACTCGAGAAAAATTCCGCGCGCGTAACGCTATTTCTTCGCTATTGAAAAGTACGTTCTCGGCTTGGCGTATCGATAGACGAATCCCCCTTTTCAGAGTCGCCTTCTTTTTCACTCTCCGGCCACCCTTCCCCCTTTTCGTCTATCGATACTTTGGTATTGGAGTCACGTGGTCGGCAGCCTCTTGTTATCGCCGTGGCAGCAGCGACCCTCCTCCTCCCGCTCCTCCCCCTCCTTGTCCTTTCTTTTCTCTTGCTCGCTCCGATAACGCAGAGGCAGCCCTCTTCTCGATACGATACACGTGCAGACGCGCACGGAACGTTCTCCTCGACGAATTAGGACTCGAAAACGTTCCGGAGTCACCTAGGACGCGACCGGAGTCTCCTTTCGGCTTTCCGGATATTAATAACGTCTTTGATTCGTACACGTGCGAACGGACACGCGTGCGCTCGCGCTCGCGTACGCGCGCGTACGTACGCGGACGTAATATACGAGGGTGAATTATGTTCGCACTCTGCGAACGGCTTATGGCATTTATTAGAAGATGGAGGGTGCTTCGGAATTACGAGTTTCCCTCCGTGGTACGCAAGACTCTCACTTTTTCATTTATACGCCCGTAAACGGTCGGTCGTTATCGGCCAACACCTTCGACGCTTCTCAAGAATTTACTGCCGACCGAAGGGGATGATGTCTAGGAATTCCCGTGTAACGATTACGGGGGATAATTTCGTACACGGATACCAGATTTTTCCTTGGCTTGGAAAAGGAAAGAGAAAAGAGGAGGGCCGAGGGTGCGACAGAAATATGATGGAAAAGCCGGAAGCCGCCTGTCGATCGGGTGAAAACGACGCGAATACCAAAATTCCCTTCGTTCCTTTTCGATCGCGTAACCATCGAGATCGCTCGCGAGGCACTTTGTCGAATATCGACTTTGATTTCGTCGACGATAACGAAGCATCTTTTCCGATAAATGCTACGGGTATAATTACTCCTCGAGTTTAGCTCCATCGACGTCGATGGATTCTCTCTTTTCTCTCTTTTTCTCTCTCTCCCTCGGAAGGATATCCCACGTGCGCGCGCTCGTGCGTAGGTGTGTTCGTTCTCGAGGTCTCGAACGAATCGGGAAGTCGAGCGACGAGGACGAGCGTAATCGATGCTTTTGATCTACCCAGAACTCGAAAGGGCGAACGAAGCTGTTAACCGTATCACAAAGGGTCGCCCTACTCTAAGCGTCCTTTTCCCTTGGACCAGTTCCCTTCCAGCCACGTCGCTTCAGCACGCAAAAGTAGCTCGTGAGCCACCTAGTGCACCTAGCGATCGGATTGGCTCATTGAATTTTAAAATATCAAATAGGGTTAACGCAGACATCAGAGACGGCGAATTACTCCTTTCGAAAAGAGCTTCGGCTTTTTACCGGGTTCTCTTCTTTTCTCTCTTCCTTTACGCTCCCGCCTCTCGACTCATTTTTCATCCTTTGAGTATGAAAAATTTTCTATAACGATCCGTACCGCGGAGCACTCTCTCGCTCCCCTCTGCTCATCTCCCGTCGCGACTCGATACTCGATGGTCTTCTTTCGAGAGATCCCTTAGAACGGTATCATAATTAATTGGAAAACTCTCGCCGTCGAATCGATCGTAGGAAAACATAATCGAACGAAGCGACCGAATGAAATTGAAGAAGGAGAGAAAGAAAGAAAGAGAGACGGAAAAGAAAAGAAAAGAAAAAAAAAGAAGGCGCAAAGAGTTTGGCGAAGCGAGGTATCGCGTTATGGGAAGACTAACGACCTTCCGAAAGACACATATCGTTAGGGTAGGTCCTTCGTTCTGAGCTTTTTCCGGTCAACGATGAACCGAGGGGTGGCCTAATTCGTCATAACGTTTTTGTATCCCGTCGACGGCCGAGCTAATACCCTCTGTAAATCCAAGGACGAGACCTTCTACCGTTCTATATAACGTATCCAAGAAAATCCAAAGAGGAAGCCGGTCGTTCTAAGAAAAGGCTTCCTTCCTTTCTCGACTCGACGAGAGAGATAGCGATAGAGAGAGGCAAGGTTAAAGAGGGAGAAGCAGCGAGAGAGAGGAGAGAGGCGACGAGGACGGCGGCGGCGACTCGAGAGTTTATGACGCGATTAAATGTGTCGAGCGCTAATTGCTTTTTTTACGGGCACCGGCGCACGAAAAAACCGATCGAACTAAACGTTCATATCGGCGCGTTCCTCGAGCTCTCGCGCGTGTCACGTCGAATCGATCGTAAAAAGCGCACCGGTGTGCGCGCCCGAGGGCCACCGTGCGTGTGCCGTCTTTGGCCGCCTCGAAAATCCGGCATTCGATATTATTGCCTCTGAAATATTAATGAACGGGGAGTGTTCCTTCCTCCGTTCTTTTTCATTCGTCCGCGAAACCGAATACGTTACTTTGTCTTTAATCCGACGTTGTGTGGGCCTCCTTTTGGCTCTGTGCCTTGATATTCATTGCTTCCTCTAATCCTTTTTTTTCTCTCTCTTTTTCTACCATCTTTTTTTATTAACGGCGAGAGTTAATAACAACATTGTATCTCCGAAGCGAGAGATTCGATAATTGAAAAGGTTTTATTAGCTTCGCGCTCGCAACAGAGACGCTTTTATTATCTCGAGAAAGAAAATGCGTACGTCCAAGGTACGTACGTCCACGATTTCGAGAGATCGTGAGAGAAAATTTCTTCCTTCGCTTCTTTCGACCGATCGAGGCCAGTTTTCGAGCGTGGCCAGTGCCACCTTTTGCTTTAGCACGAACGGTAATTAGAAGCGCGTTACCTCGGTATCTTCCGTGTCGTACGTACATCCGTCCGTGTGGGAAGTTGGCCGAGTGTGGAGAATGCGGAGGTATTTCCGGCAATTGCCGGATAATTGGGCCGAGTCATGCGAGGATCGGCGTTCGCCCTTTAATGGGCCGCTCGTTCGTTCGAGAAACGAGAGCCAAAGTGTTCGAAGCTTTCGTGTCTATTCGAATGTACCGATGTTCACGCGCGTATCTTTTCCTTCGATCAGACCTGAAACATAATCGCGATAAAGGCGGATGACGTTAATTGATAAGACAAATATACCAAGACCTACTTCTTAATCTCTTTCTCTCTCTCTCTTCCGCCCTGCGTCGAGAGAACCGTGAAATAATCGGGCGCGCTGATACAAATTTATGATCCTCGGCGAAAACAAAGTTTCCTACATATATCTCTATCCGAAAAAAGTATCGTAAATGTATCCTTCTTCTTCCGTCTCGTTGTTTCTATACAAATTTCGAGACTAGGAAAACTTTCGACCTCGAAGGAATTCCATTCGTAAGGGTGCCGACCTTGAGGTGAAAGTAACCACCCACCCTTAAGCACGAGTTCGCCCTCCCTTCCGACCCTTCCGAGCGCTCCACGATAGTCTCGCGTTTCTGTACCTTTTCCTATTCTACGAATCGTCGAGAGACAAAAGAACAGAGAGGAAAGCGAAAGACATATATATATATATATATATATATATATACACACAGAGAAAGAGAGAGGAGGAGACGTTCTTGAGTTTCTCGTTAAAGGATTTTCGAAAAACGAAAGGGGGAGAAGTAAGGAGGTTAGGTCCTCCGGTGGCGTCCTCTGGCGAGCTCTTCGCCAATCGATACGAGGGTTCGAGGGTAGACGTATCTTCGAGATGGGGGATTAGGGTGCGGCGACGTTGCACGACGGCCCGGAGAGACCAAGAAGAGGAGAAGGCGAAGCGGCAGGAGGAGGACGAGGGGGCGAGAAAGAGAAAGGGAGGAAGAGGGTGAGAGAGAAAGAGAGAGAGAGAGAGAGAGAGAGAGAGAGAGAGAGAAAAGCCTCGCGGATCGTGGAGGGCGCAAAGAGGGTCGATTCAGCGCTGGACCAAGGTCCACTCTCACTTGCCGGCGCAGAGGGAGAAGACGTAGACGAGTCGGTGGAGAGACCGAGCTAGGGCCGAGGGAAGTTACGGGGCAAGGGGCAAGGGAAGAAAGGAGATCGCTGCCCTGGGAGGGGAGAAAAGCAGCGAAAGAGCGAGCGAGAGGAGGAGAGAAGGAACCGAGGGAGGACAAGAGTGAGAGCGAATCGAGAGCGAGAGTGAGATTGGCCTGCCGGGTGAGCCGAACGGGGTGAGACGCTAAAGGGTTCTCTCGTCCTCCCTCTTTCGTGCTCTCTCTCTTTCTCTCCTCCGCCCGGAGAAAGTGAACAGTGGTGATCAACCTGGACTTTCCTTCAAACTCCAAAGCTTTCGCCACTGTTTCTTTTCCTTTTTACAAGTTGTATCCATCATGCGAATTTCCGTGATCGACGTTGCGTTAAGAAGGTTTAACCGCTCCGACGTCCGCACGGCGGGAACTTACTGGCTCGCGAGTAAACGAGTTCTTTTCTTTCCTCGATCTTTCCTCGTCACGCGAATGTCGACTCGAAATCGTATAGCATTTTCTAATTCCCGAGGTGGCTCGTTTCGCGTCGGCTCGATAACGTAAAACATCGTAATTGCGTGTACCGGGCGTACCAGTAGCGTCGGTAGCGGTCGAAGAGCATGCAATTACGTTGTTCGCGTTATGCATACAAGTATCAACGGTAGTAATCTGTTTGCCGTAGCGTTCCGTAGAATCCCCGTCATTTTCGCGCCCTTGGAACCGACCGCTGTAGAACCGCTGGCTCCGCGTCGAGTTCTCCTTTGTTCCTTAATACGTTTTATATCGGTCTCTCGTTGCGCGAATCACTCTCTATCCTTGCCTGCAAAATCAGCGGATACGTGCGAACGACGAGATGCAACGAGTATCTCCGATTAGACCATTTTTCAAAACAAATCCATTATCTTTCCGACGCGAGTTAAAGAGCGGAGTGAATCGAGGAATAAAAGCCATCGGCTTTCCCGGAATTTTCTTTCACGATGCTTTCACGAAGGAACGAGCTTCGGAAGAAAATACCTCCTCTTTTCGGTAATGCGGTCCACTCGAAAGGCGGAACAAGGCAGCCTCGTGGAACGCACCGAAAGAAGGGAGAAAGAGGGAACGAAGGGAGAAAGAAAGAGGACGAAGAAGGGGAAGAGGCTCTATTAGAGCTCGAAGAAAAACAAAGCGTCGGCAAAAAACATGGAGAGACGGCTCCCCTTTAAGTAACTCCGTGGAAAGTCACTCGACGAGTATTGTCTACGTGAGCCGCGGTCGTGCTGCCACTGGAAATTATAATTAAGGGGGTAGAAAATTTGGAATCATCGCCGTCTTCGTCGCGTCGAGTCGGGGCTTGCTTTTACGGAGGAGAAATAGGCGCGACGACAGGGATTTCAATTAATTAAAGAAGACGGCACGGAGACGAAGGCCATCGTCGATCGTCGAATCGATAAGGTCGAACGCGTCGCGAATCGATCTTTCGTCGAAACGCGGCGAAAAACGAAAAGCCCTTATCCCGCAAAGTTGTATAAACGGTAAATAAGTTTTTACGTTTAATCGGCCTTGCGAATAGAAGGTATTCGTGAAAACGAGATAATTATCTGTTGGCGAGAGACGACGTTTCAACGGCATTACGGACGGTCTTCCTGAGCAAGAAAAAGGGGAGATAAAGGGGAAAAGAATTTTATGGACGCGGCGTATTCGGCGTGGTACGTAGAGCGCGTAGGAATCGAAAGGAGGGGAAAGCATTCGAGAGATTGGAAAAAGACGAGCATGCAAATGGACCGGTCGCTTGAATTTTCTCCGAGCTCCTACGCGTAGTCGCGCGCGAATGCGCCCTTGTGTGCGAATTCGCGCGAGTGTGTTTGTAAATACAGGGTGCGCGGGCACGTTTCCTCCTACGTACTCGTTTACGAGCGCACGTAGAGGCGTATTCGAGGAGACGAACCGTCCATCCTTCCAACGTGAAACGAAACTAAGGGAAATTGACCGGTGCACAGTGGTTCTCCGATCTTTCGTCGATTTTTTTCTTTCTCATACTTTTCATACGTCGTTTTCCGCGATACTCTCTCAAGTACCTCCGCGCGCCGAAGCTATCGTCGAGATCAAAAAATGCCTTCAACCGCAACGGTTGGATACTTAAAGCGCGGTCGACGGATAAGGAACTGATCCGAAAGTACGAACCGATTTTACGCTGTCGCTATTCGGCTATAATTTCAGAAGGGCCGTCCCCAGGTCCAATTAACTTAATGGATCTCACGATATTTTCGTACGCGCACGTAAGCATTTCCACGTGCGAAGGGGCATTATACCGTGGAATGGCTCGTAAAAGAGTAACAGGAAAATTGAATTGTTTTCGGTGTCGTTTATACAGCCTTCGCGTTAAATTCGTCATCGTTCGCTTGCGATTCGATAGACGAAGAAGCGTCCTTGTAAACGAAGATCTTCGCGGCGACGAATTCTTCGAACGACGGAAAAATTTCTTCTGGTTGGAATGAAGTAAGGGAAAGAAAAAGAGTATAGGATCGATAGATCGACGAGTAAAAAAAAGGCACGAGGAGCAAGGTAGAGCCTAAAACGGGCTTCCTTCGGGAAAGACGGATGCAAAAGGCGAAGTACTGCGAGAGGGGTTGGCCGGCTAAGAGAGAGGGAGAGAGAGAGAGAGAGAGACTCGACGGAGACGGAGGAGGAGGAAAAGGTGGTGGTAAGGTTGGGGGTGGGAGGGAGAAAGAGAGAGGAGGGTTGATATCGGCGAGAAGGTGAGCTTCGGAACGCAATGTCCGGCCTGGTCCAGCCGTCGGAGATGCGAGTATTGATCTAGGCTCAGACCCAACCACCCTTTTCTCCCTCCTCGGCCACCTCCGGCCACCTCCTTCGTCTCCTTCGTCTCCTTCGTCTCCGCCTCATCGCGAAGCCACCCCTGCTTGTTCCTAGGGGGTCGCGTCGGCCAAGGAGAGAAAGGGATGCTCGATGCACGAGGTAAGAGCGAGCGAGAGGGAGAGAAAGTATTGACTAGAATGAGACGGAGCGTCGACTCTCGGTAGAGCAAGAAAGAGAAAGAGAGGGAGGGAGAGGGAGAGAGAGAGAGAGAGAGAAGAGAAAGAGGGTCGAAGGCGGAGGACCTCGAAGTCCGGCTTTCCGAGCTGCCCCTTCAGCTACGCACGTTCACTCTCACCTCCGGTCTCCTCCTCTTACATTAGACACGCTGCAGCGGTTCTCATTCTCAAGCTCAACCTAGTTACTTCTACCCCCGCGAATTTATATATCCCCGAACTCGTTGTCGCTTTCCCGTTTGATCCGTTTTTTAATGTCCGATAGATCGAAACGTTCCAACGAGCAAGTTCCTCTTACTCGTTGGAATTTCCTTCCAAAGGTTCGAGGAGCGAATAGATTTTTTTATCGATCGATCGTGAAGATACAGGGAGATCGAAAACGACCACACCCTAAAACCGGAGAAATATCGAGAATTTGCGAAATCGATTGCTCGAATGGCGCGTTTCAACGTTCGAAACTTGAAACGAACTGTAAAGACGTTCAACGCAGAGACGGAATATCGTATAACCGAAAAAGGAAGAGCCACCGATGATAACGAACGTACGAACTTACTCGAATCTCAATAAATTCAGTCCCCGGTTGGCCGTGCTGGTTCTTGCACGGTGCGCTCGGAGATTAGTATTAATTTATAGCTCTGCGTGATACGACAGAAAGGTGGCGCGATAGGGACGCCGGTTTCCAAAAGGAAACGAGTGAAAAGTGAAATCTCGCGATTCGTAAAAAGCTTTCGTAGGTACCTCGATCGGTTATATTTCGTTCTAACGTGCGTTTATTGTTTCCGAGTTAAAAGAAGATGGAAAGAAGGAAAGGAAAGATTTTTCATAATGGATAGCAAACTACCGGTCATAAATATTAAGGCAAACTCTTCTTCTCTCTCAGCACGCTCTTTTTTATTAACTCGCGTAGAGGCTTAAGATGCGGTCGTCGGTATGACGGAAGCCGGCCCAAAAGACTTTTATCGTCCTTATGGCGTTATCTTATTAAGCGTGTAACGGAGGACCGAGGGATGCTGGGTGAATGGTCGCGACCGCGCGGCAAGGAAGAAAAATGAAGAGGAGACGAGAACCTACCCCACGGTCCATCGGTCATCGCCCAAAACCATCCCATTTTTCTCTCCCCTGGCTCTATTCGTCTTCTTTTTCCTCGAGCGCCGTTTTTACTTTCTCCTTTTCTCGCGCGTGCTGCTCCTTGTACAGTCTCTTAATGAATTTGTCACCTAACTACGAGATTTCATTTCGCGTCTGTCAAAGCGCGTTAACGATTTCGCGATACTCGAAAAGAGTTTTTTTCCAAAAGGCTTTTTTTCGTTCGCGACGAGAAACGCTTTGATAAAAAGATACGCTTTGGTAGAAGATTCGTACGCGCGCGAAAAGAAAGTCGAACGTTTATCTGGCTACGGACGTAGTTAGGTAGCGACGGATATAGACGCGTTGAAAACGGGAAGTGAAATTGAAATCGGTCTCGACCTCTCGACCTCGAGTCGAGGAGGACGATCTCTCGAGGAAGCTCGCGAGGGACTCCGGGCAAAGGAGCCCTGCGACCCAGTCCCGAAGACTTTGACCCACATCATATCGCTCGTTTTTGCCTTTACCTTCTCCTTCTAAGTTTCTTCCCTCTCGAGACTATTATCTTAATCCCATACCTCCTCTTTAAGGGTCGTCTTCTTCGAATTCGGTCGCCCAGCGGTCGTGCACCGAACGCGTACGCACGATCTAAATAATTCCGTCGCTCGATCGAAACTTTTTCCTCGACAAAAATTGCTGCTTGAAGAGAAATTGAATTTTCTCTTAAAACGACCAGTCCCTCGTATCGATCGTCTTGCACATTGAAAAAAAAAAAAAGAAAAAAAAGAAGACGAAGCGTTTCTGTAAACCGTAAACTCGTCCGATCCTCTCCGGAGCATCTATGAAAATGGAAAATAATCTGATCGATGTAAAACCGATATACATAAAATCCTGCATAAAAATCGACTGCACCGACGCAGATAAAACTTAGAACCTTGTGCAAAGTCGCTGCTTCGGCGACGAAGCCCCTCGTAACGCAATGGTACGCGTTCGAGAGGTACTTGGAAAAGTTATACGATGCATAAATCTCTCGGACTTCGTCCTTGCTTTTTTCGTAGGACTTTTCAAGGAGAACCACGAGGACGTTTTGGCTAAAATAATCGTAGATCGTTTCGAATCTAGCTTCGCGCGATCCGATCGCTGGGAGGGAAGATTTCTCCTTGCAAACGCGGCCTTGAGAAGGGAAAATAGGACGAAGGGAAAATGGGATTCTCTCGTCGAACGCAAAGACGGATTTATTAGCCGCACGTTGAAATCTGATTTGGCTCGCGACCGCAGATTCGAACCGTGGGTCGAGGAAAGGTACCACGAACGAGCGAGCGAGCGAGCGAGCGGAGGTATCGTTTCAGGTTCGTGAATCGAGCTCAACGTTGGACCACCAGCGGTTCACCGTAGGCGCGCTTCGGTCTCGCACGCTGACCGACATTCCTGCGGTCGGGAGGAATGTCGGTGTACCGACAAAAGCCCCTCGCTTGACCCGCGGTGTGGGACTAAAAATCGTGTTACGCGCGCTCGCAGGAGTGGTAAAGGGTAGCAAAGGGTGGACGGAACCGCGGGGGACGGCGAAGAAAAGCGGAGAGGCGCTTCTCAACGGGATCGCGTCGTTCCGCGACGAGGGAACGAGGAGAACGCGTTGACCTTCGAGCGTTCCTTCCTGACCTTACCTCGTTTCGCTAATTCGTTAATGACCTCGCACGGCTCCTCCAACCGTGGGCCGGTTCCACTCCCGGTCCCGTATTATCGTCGCCTTCGTTGCTTTCGCCGCTGGTTCGCGGTCCAAGGAGCGCGATTACAAGTTTAAGGTAGCCGACGCCACTCGACGGCCTAACGCGGAGCAATGGGAGAGCCGACCGATCGAGAGCGGTACTCGACTCCTCGTAAAATTATCCGTAATAAAACCGTGATTTACGTCCGCGTTCTTGAAAAGCGGATCGTTCAAACGCTCCAGCTCCTTTCTCTTCTCCTCGTTCCCTCTTCGTCTCGCCGATCGAATACGACGAGGTTGTCGATGACGACGACAACGACGGCGAATTCCCTCGAGAAACGCTCTGACCTTTCGACGAAAGAGAAAAGTATCGAGAACAAAAATTCTAGAGTAAAGGTTAAAGCTTTTTTAAAACGTACGGGTACCGTCTCGTTAACGTCGATAAAGTTCAACAGCTTGGATAGATAGCGCGCGTTTATCGATCTAAATTTCGTTACGATATAGACTCGGGACATCAAAGTACGCGAACAAACGCGTTCGAATCTCGTAACTTTGGATTAACGCGTTTCTCATAAACGCGAAGCGCCGCGGAGTAAAAAGCTATTCCATTTCACAAGTATTTTTTTCTCCTTCTCCTCCTTTTTTTCCTTCGTATTTCTCGATATACATACGGAAGGGGAATTTCCAATGGTACTGCTCGTAAACTTTTGTGAGACGCGTATGACGTAAGCGTAAAGTAGAACGCGCGGCTTCCATAAGTCGTAAAAAGGGCCTATAAAATTGTACGTCTACCCTCGAAACGAGTCCACGGCAATTTCATATATTTACGACAATCCTCCCGAGTCATGAAACTAACATTAGAATATATCTCTTCTCTTACCGTTAAGCCGTCGACGTCGCAAGTCGAAATCGCTTATTAACTATGATAATTAATGATTCATTAAAGATTCATCGATGAAAGTTTCGTCATTTTCGATATCGAAATAAGACGTTTGCGTTCCTTTTAATATCTCCAAGAGGATATCTCTTTGGCAATTCTTACGTCCGTAAGCCGATCGATCCATGGGAGACGAGAGGACGGAGTCGGGAGAAGCCAAGGACCAGGGAATTGTCTATTAAAGAACGACGATACTCGATCATTGAAATATACCAAAAATTTATTTACATAAAAACATGAATATAATACCTGTAATATTTCAACCGCTGCGCATTTTTCCATGTGGTAAAATACCCAACCAACTGGCGACGAGTCTCAAAATAATGGTATTGTCACGATATTAAGGTCGAACACACTTCCACGGTGAGAAACAACTCGTAAGAATCTAAATCTAGGCTATATCAAAATTATGAATAAAATGAAAGGTAGTAAACGAAAAAAGGATCGGCAAATCAGGCCGACCTGAAAACAACGATATTCTATAGACGAATTCGTAGAAAAGCTCCGTTCGCTCTTCGCTTTTTCTTCGCACTTCGAATTTCATTTTATCTCGACTTTGAAAAAAGTATATCTGTAGAGTAAAAGTTTAAAGAAGACTAAAGATCCGTCTACAGAATGTGATTTCTCTCCTTTTATCCTCCCATAAATAATTGCGTTTTATATTAAATCAGTCACGATATCTTCGATAATAATTTTCTTCGTAGTTATCATTCGTTACAATATTTACAGAAACATACGTACAACTTAGGAAATATAAGTGAAAAGGTACGATACAACGATAAAAGTATTACGATCGTCATTCTTATCATTGGCAATAATCATAATTTCCCATTTCGTGTCGTCTTCGTCGTAATTAATTAACAGAGCTAAGGATCGTCGGGAATTTGCACGGTCTTCTTACACGTTCGCCGATTCTTTTACGATCTTTCTCTTTTTTTTTTTTTTTTTGTTCGCGCTAAGTGCTCTACGAGAGCGAATTTCGATTCTTTCTAAATTTATCTACCTATTACATTTTTTCTCTCCCTCTTTTTTTGTGTTTTTCTTGTTTAATCAATTTCTTAGATCTTACTTTTATATATATATATATATGTGTGTGCGTGTATATATCCATATATACACACACGATCCCCTTTATCGAGACAAGAATTTTATTCTTTCTCAATCGATCCAAAAAGAATAGAAGAAAAATGACGAGCTTTCGCGCCATACACTCGCATACGAGCCAAAGTCTACAGTTTCCGTCGCGTATCGCGGTTTCGCATACCAAATCGATTTGTCATCGATGTTACGTACGTACGAACGACGAACGACGAACGGCGAGCAAACGTTTAAAGGCTTCAAACCGCTAAGCCAATGACTCTTCGCTTTTAAAGAATGCTTTTCCCATCCTTAAATCTCGTACGTAGCTTATAGCATAGAATAAAAATAAAAAAGAAGAAAAAATAGAAAGAAAAAGAAAAGAATAAAAAAAAAAACGAAATCCTTTCTTCCTTGCGACATTGCTAGCTCTTAAGGATTATCGCCTTAGCGCACACGGATAAACAGTGACAAAGAGAAATAGACGGACAGATAGAGAAGGAGATAGAAAGAGTTGAGAGACATACGAACGATATTTTCGTAGAAATTCACGTATGAAAAGTTCTGACGTTAAATCGGCTTAGTCCCAAAGATCGGTATATATCAATCTCAAAAATTATTTTATATTATTGGTTCAGTTTGATTGGATCGCGTTAATCGCTACGACGCGGAACGCGGGTCCACACTTGTGATCGACACATCGACGTTTCTGCTCGTTACAAGTCGGTTTTGTTACTCTTGTTTATTTTTTTGGCGTTCGATATACGATAGCTCGTGTTATACTAGCGATGTACGCAATATGTACCAAATGCATTCGAGTTCTCGCGAACTCGTTTTGAACGAATTTTCAGCGTTGCACGGTCGATGAAAATCGCGATACAAGCGATCGAGCAGAGAGTACGAGGGGTGTCGGCCCTTAAAGTTTTCCAAAAATCGAGATACAAAAGTATATATCAGCCTTATCACGGTATACGATCATCGTACGTCCAAGTGTTACGATTTCGTTCGTTTATAAAGTCATTGCTGAAAATCCCCTTGACGATTACGCGCAAGTAAAGTCGGACATCGATCCGTCTCGCATCAAAGCGATTCGATTCCATCTTCGTCGTCTTTGTCCCTGCTCGAATCGATAAAATATCTTTTTTATTTTATTTTTTTTTCGTCGCTCGTTTCGTCCTTTCCAAGGACGACGTAAAGAAAGGGAGTGCGCGATGCACGTTATACAGGTATATAGTATATTATACGCAGGTGTCGTCGGGATTACGACGATCGAAGTTTCATCGTTTTTCGCGATACAGTAGCTCGTACTTTGTTTAAATTACCATCTTGATCTCTCATTTCCTTCGTCTTTTATGGCTGGGAAATATATACACACACGTAATCGTATATCGTTTCCATGCTCGGCAATATTTTGTTATCTTTTCGAAAAAAGAAGAAGAAGAAGAAGAAGAAGAGGAGGAGAAAGCGGACACGACCTTGCTTCCATAGCGTCGATATGTATACATATACATATCTTTACGTATATCATTAAGAACGAAACAAAGCAAACGAAGGAAAAAATGGCATAAACGAGATCTCAAGTTTGTAAATACATACGTATACTTATAATATCTGTATATCGCGATGATAAAAGCACACGAGCTCCGAACTCTCGAAGGAACTCATCTCCTCGCTCGGAGACGAATGTAAAGAGAATCCGAAATTCTCGGGCGTCTCGAGAAACGAATAAAAATCGCTCGTTTTCTTTTTATTTCTAATTCATCGTGTCCACGTGTCGTTAGAGCGTACTTCGAAGGATACGGCATACCTACACATACAGCATCATTGTCAATTATATCGATATAAACACACATATGTATTAGTTTCTATATACATGTATACCTATGTATAAGGATCCTTTATTAAAAGCGCGAACTGGTGTCGCGCTAACTCTCCTATCGATGATTCCCATGTTTTTTTCTTTTATTTACTGCGTTGTAAAGCACCTTGGTTATTGGAAAGAAAAGAAAAGAAGAAAGAAGGAAAGGAAAGAACGAAAGAAGAGCGCCTTCGATTCGCGAGAGAACATTCGGAAGGAAAGGAACGTTCGGAAGGACGAGCGTGATCGAGCGACCGAACGAAGCTTCCTCTTAATATTTTCTTTCGAGCGAAAAGAACGCGCAGTAGCGTTCGATCGCTCACGATCGCTCGACCATCGCGCGTCTTCCCTCCGTCTCCGCTGCCCGAGAAAGTACTCTTCTTTTTAGCGAGCAGGCAGGACCTAAGCTTTATATATCACATCCTTAACGAGTGCGGCAGTGTTTTCTACGCGTCGAGTAGCGACCTTAAACCGAGCATCAAGCACGCATCTACTCGAAGCACGGTATCGTCTCCTTCGAGATCATTTTTCGGCAGCGTTATCAACGTTTCCCATCGGACTATCGCGTCTCTTTCGCGTGGAAACGTTTCGAGACGATAAAAGATAAACGTTCGTTCGTCAAGCAGCGCCCCGTATTTGCAAAAGGGATACAAAAGTAATGCGCTTAGAGAAAAATCGCTGGGACAAATGAAAAAGCTTTGTTTTTATCCGACGCTGAGATTCGACATCGAACGTCTTTACGATTATCGACGCGACCGAAGGAACTCGCTCGTATCGTCCAAGTCGTTGAATCCGTTTCGTTTTATAGGATAAGGTAAATTTTATCGGTCATTGATATCGATAAAAAAGATTCGACGAGGAGCGATAAAGCGAAGCTTGATCTTCTCAAGAGAGAGAGAGAGAGAGAAGTCCGTTTGAAATCAGGTAGCGAGGCGAAGCAACGTCGAAGCAAACGCTGCGCAGGACCGCAAAAGAGATGGAAGAAAACGGCGAAAAATCCTCCTTTCTCAGTCCTTCCACCAGCCGCACAAGCAGCAATACCATCGCCTCTCCGGATGAGGTTGTATTATCTGCTATTGTCAGTGCATCGCCCTGGTCGTGGTCAGATGCGTGGTCTCCGCCCTTTTCGGTGGCGGCGGGGGCGGTCTCCTTTTGCTGGCGATCGCGTTGACGATATTGATGCTACGATTTTCGTCGGCGAATCTGACGGTAGGTTGACGAGCGGGACTCGAGGCATACTCGAGCGGTGCATGCGGATCCGTCGTGTAAACGTTCTCGTAGAGATTGTCCACTCCGTAGTGCTCCTGCACCCAATTGGAGACGTTGGTCTCCCTGTAGTCGGCCACGGCCGGCGGCGGATCTCGAAAACCCAAGACCTCGTGAGGCGTCGTGGTCGAGTCGAGTTTGCACTTTTGCGCGACCTGCCATTTCTTTCTCATGACGCGTTGGAGATCCTTCAAAAAGTCGCCGGGCGGTGCCTGGTCCGAGGCAGCTAATTTTTTCGGCGAGGTCAATCTGGTACTGTCGGATCTTCTCGGTGGCATCGGCTTTCTTTGCGGCAACGCCGGACTACCGGGTTCCTGTTGCGCCGGTAAATTGAACGTGATCTTTTTGCCCGTACCGCTTTTCGATTTGGGCGACGTCGGTGGTTCTTGGATGGTCACTCGACGCTGCGGTTGCGGGCTGGATGCCGCTTTCAATTCGGCGAGATAGGGCGGCGCGGCGTAATGGCTCGTACCTTGCTTCATGGCACTCCTTCTGACCGTGTCCATGTTCGGATTCGGCCTGATCGGATTTGGTACGGTGTTGTGGCCGCTCTGGTGGCTCCCGTAGATCGACTCGGGTTTCGAGTTTTGTCTCGTCAAGCTTTGCGTGCCGACGTGCTGCGCTTGAGAACCGTAAGCCGGAGGCGGGACAAAGGGCGGCGGGGACGCGAAACTCGGCGAACTCGGCGCGTAAGTCGGCGTGCTGGCGCTCGAGCCAGGATAGGAACTGTGTGGAGAATTCGACGAGTTGGTCGCGTTGCTGCTCCCGTAACTCTGACTGTTTTGAAGAGCAGAGGCATTTTGCGTGGCGATACTCGCGCTCGTATACGTCTGCTGATTGCTGCTATTGCTGTTGTTGCTACTGCTGCTGCTGCTGCTGTTGGATGGCCTGGAGGAAGCGGCGTGCGTCGGCGTGCTCTCGGGAGTCATCGAATTCGACGGGCTCGAGGTTTTCGGTCTCGCGCGGCGTATCGTGCCGGTCTCGCCGACCAGAGGACTCGGCGGCGGCGGTAAGGAGGCGAGACTCAACGAGGAGCCGGTCAATTCCGGCGTGTTGCAAACTGGAAGTTCGCCTACCCCTGGCGGCGGCGGTAACGAGTCCAGAGAGAGATTCGAACGAAACATTTCCGGCGGCGGTGGCGGTAAAGGCTCGCTGTCCGATTCGCCCTCCTCGGCGACTCTCGAGGGCGACGGCGGAGGTGGCAGCGACGTGATAGAATCCATCTACGAAAAAAACGACGACTTAACGATTCGCTCCGAGTTATGGCCGGAGTAGAAGCCGCTCTCTCCTCCGTATTACTCACCATACACGGTTGTATAGGACTGGTCGGCGTCTTGGACTCTTGACTCTCCGTTCGCCCGTATCCCATAGGACTGGCTCTCTCCCTAACCGGCGTCCCGGGCGGTACAGGACTGACCGGAGTAGCGTTGCCGGATCTATGATGTCTCTTCAAAGTGCCCGACCCGTCCGAATCGGTGCCGCTTCTCCTACGGCTGTGTCTTCTGGTCAAAGTACCCGAACCGGAGCTGGTCGGACTCGGGCAAGAATCCGGCTCGTCGCGTACAGTCTCGCCCACTTCCTTCAATTGCCTCGTGATCGACGTCAGCGGAAGTTTCGGGTTCATGGAAGGTTTTCGCTTTATCGTTCCGGTTGGAAATTCTCCACACTCGAAAGCCACCTGGAGAGAGAGAGAGACAGAGACGGACACGCGAGGGGTTAATTTCGTTGGAGAGGTTTCTGCCTCCAAGAAGAGAAAAGAGAAGCAAAAAAAAAAAAGAGAGAAAAGCAAAGAGACAGATGGAACGATCCGGTACCTCGCAACTACTCGGTGCTCCATCGGACAAACATCCGCTGGAACTCGAGCTGCTGGCTCTGCTAAGCCTTCCGTCGTTGTTGTAGCTTTGTCGCTGTTCCGAATTGTAACTTTGCCGTTGACCGTCGTATTGCCTCGTCGTCGCTTGGGTCTCGTGCCTCGCGTTTTCGATGAATTGCCTCGCGTTGTCGTTGGTCGTGTTATACTGAGTTTGATTAGGTGGTACGGCGATCGAGCTGACGGAACACGATCTCGCGTGGGCCAATAGATCGAGGTCTTCTTGCGCGAGCTCGTCCACCAACGTTCTGTAGTTCTCCATTAGCTGTCTACCGTATTTGGCCACTCTAATGCCGACCATCCATCGCTCCAAAGACGCGTTGTCTTCCGCGCATAAAAACTTTATGTATTTCGTCGATTTGGGTTGCTGCAATCTTGGATGCTTTACGGCGAAACAAAAATCCGTCGGTGCTTTGTACTTTTTCTTCCAACCGACGCCGTAATAAACTTGGTTCACGTCGAACGTGGCTAAACATACGAGATCTCTGGCGGTACGAGCTTTCTCCTTGGGCCAGTAATAAAGGCCGGACGCTCGTAATATGAAATGATACTTTTTCCAGCCCTTCTTGCTGTCGGATTTCAAGTACAACGGTCCTTCGACCTGAAACGAGAAAATTCTCTGTGAATAGGCGATACCGAAAGAGCACGACGGGAAATCGACACGGTTATCGTTCGACGCCTCGTCTTACCTCGGGAACGCCAACGTTGCTGCTCGAGAAAAATTCCTCCAATAGAATGTTGCGCGAATGGTCGTCGTATTCGTTGCTACACCTGTCCGACGGGCCCAACAGGAATCTTTCGGGAGTGAGGAAGAGTTGAGTTTTGTCCGGCCTCTCGACGAAGAGCAACTTGTTCTTCGAATCTCTCGTCCACAGCAACAAGTTTTCGACCAATAGCTCGTGATCCTCGTATACTCTTTCTGCGACGGAGAAAACATTTCATCGTTAGTTAGCTAGCTTGGCCGTGCAAAACGTCGAATCGTCGCAACGTCGACTCGTGAATTACCCATGAAAAGATCCGGCAAGTGTTCGACCACGGCCCACTTCGGATCCATTGGCACGTGATTCTTGTCCGCGAGGAGCCTCGAAACGTGAGCTACGCTCATTCCCTCGTCTACGAGGAGACTTTTGCCGCTCCCGTCCAACGTGAAAGCTTTGATAAAGAGCTTTTGGACGCTGGCCTCTCGCATCTTCTCCAACGCCAGCCGTATCTTCTCGGCCTTCGCTCTGCTCGCGGCGTCTGAAAAAGTATTTGTCAACGTGAGATCTTGCAGCGTCCTTTCGCGTGGAATCGAGACGAACGCTTCGAGGTACCTACCCATAAGCTGATGCGGCTGTTGCTGAGGAGCCGCGTGCATGGCGGTCTGAGGTGGCTTGTGTCCCGAGCCGCTGCTGCTCGCTGAGCTCTCGCTGGACAGCATCGAAACCGTGTCCGAAAATGCGCTGTCGTTGTCGGGGCTGTCCGTGCGAATGCCTGCGCGAATCGAAACTTTATTAGTCGCGATATTTTGCGAAAGCAAGCACGAACTTGCATCGAATGTCGGAGCAGGCTCCTCTTACCACCTTCATTTTTGCCGATATCCGTGTTATCGGTGGCGGTGATCCTTCCGTTATTCGGACGTCCTTGCCTCTGAGAGTCTTGCGCCGGAGTGGCCGCGATATCGCCGTCGCAACGCCGCTCCAAAGCGCACAGTTCGCCGAGAATCGCATCCAGGTCGACATCTTGCGAATCTAGAGGAACGAAAGAGAAAAAAGTGTCGATTGAGGCAAACGAGACGTGGACGCGCGCATAGGGCATCGGATCTCGATCCGTAGATAATAATTTGGAAACGTTTGCCGCTCGAACTATCCTCGAGGAATCGTACGACAGGGAAAAACACGCGAGGTACGCACGAAAGTGCGCGTTTAAAGGCTCACGATCGGATATCTCAATGAAGTATCGGATATCCTGATCACATGGAAGCTTGTTCTCAATCAGTCGGTAATGCTTCGTAACCGAGATAATGAGAGTGGAAAGACGAGGCGACTGCGGGGCACGCTCGAACGAAGAGAAGCGTCTCTCCGACGAGGCAATGTCGTCGTTAAAAGCGTTTCAAGCGCGCACCGATGTTCGTATCTCTCGTAAAGATCTATAAAATGACATAAAGCAAACTCGGAACGCGTCGTTAAATCGATATCTCGAGGGAAGGTTCATCGATACGAAATCTGACTCGTATCCAGCAACGTTTACAAACGAAAATGGACGCGGGCGCGCGCTACGGTCGTTTCGTAAATAGACCGAGTTTACGCGATACGTAAACGCAATCGGTATCGTCGATATTAATCGCTTCCGATCGTAGGGATAATTTAGATATCCGCAACTCTCGAAAGACGTACGTCGCAATTACTTTCGCGATTACGATAGATTACAGGAGAGAGAGAGAGAGAGAGCGCGCGCAGTGATTAACTCGTCGATATCTCGAGCGATATCGACGGATAGAGTTACGAAGGAAAAACTTATAAAGGACGAAGAACGAGATAAGAAGGGCTACGTGGACGGCGAAGAAACGTTCGAGAGTAATCCGCGAAAGCTCGAGAGGAACGTCCGAGCAAAAAGCGGATAAGTCTAGGATAGGATCGGACGGTGGCGCGTTCCAATAACATAGAATGGAGTTAATGAAGATGGAGGGAGGGAGATCCGGTAAGAGGATCGGTGACTCTCGTTGCTCGAGTCGAGTTACGGGCGATCCCTTCGAAGAAACCAGTTTTGCACTAATTGCCGGACATTTCTACGTTCGCGTTTGGCGTTCGCGCGAACGAACGAGGACGATTGCTCGTTCCAGCGTGAAACGAGGACTCCCACAACGCCGCGACTCCCGCTTCTCGCTAATCGGCCGATAGAAGAGAAGGAGAGAGAAAAAGGCCGGGAGAATAACGATTGCCACCAAGAAATACCGCTCTATCTCGGCAGAGTCCACGACATCCATCTCTAATAATCACACGTTTACGAGATTAGCCGAGCATTCCTTACGAAACGTCCGACGAACGTACAAGCGATTACCGCGCGTTCGCCCGACTACGAGAACTCGACGAACGTAAACGCGGAACGTGCGATTTAAAAATTTTTACGAATCGTAATCTTCTCTTCTGATATAGCGAGGCCCCAGCGAATCGCGGAAATGTGTGCAAATTGATTGATGAGCGTAAATGAGGAAGCATACGCGATGAGGAACGTTCCGGGAAGCTGGTAGAAATCTGAAACGTTTTATCATCGGGAACGAACGACGATGTAAATCGAACTTGGATGCAAAAGAGATGCGATTATCGAGTTATTTCCGACTCGATTCTCGTACCGAGAACTTTCGGTTACGCGCGTACGCTAGATCGAAATTATTAGAAGTAAACTCTAGTCGAACTCGCCGGTCCTAGATGCGCCGTGTAGCGTAGTAATTATCGCGGATCGTTAATCGCACGTGATAACACGAGGCCCGTAGTATAGTTCGTTAGTATAATTAACGAAATTAGCACGTGCTCGAGGATGAAACGCGCGAGCATCAACCTCGACGAGAGACATTGTACGTACCTATTCGCGCTTCGGCAAACTTCTTCGACCGTGAATAGATCGTTTGTCCTAATAAGAAACGAAGTTTACCCGTCGAAATTCGATCGGAAGGGCGATCGAGTTGGGAACGGGTTTTCTATGGGAGACGGGACGATGCTGCGATGCCTCCATGGAAAACAAAATTAAGCTCGTTTCGCATCTATGCGAGGGCGTTACATTCCATCGAGTTCGAGAGAGAGAGCGACCGCGTGTGGGTTTCGTCGACGACGACGCTGCCGTTCGCTCGCTCGACGTCGTTCTTTCGTTCTCCTAGAATTTCACGCACCCTCCTTCCGCTTCTTCTCTCCCGACGACGAGGACGACCAAGGCAAAGTATCGCAGCTTGGATCATAAATTTATACGATTTACTTCTCTTTATGGGCCAACCCGTTCTACTTTGCGATAGAAAATATCGCAACGGTGCGAGTTTGAAAGCTCTCGTTCGTAATAAGAGATAAATTCGTTCGATCGGTCGACGTTCTAAGCGCGATTCGTCCGTTCCGTACGTAAACGACGTCGGAAAATATAATTTCTGTCACGTCGGCGATACTCGACTCCGTAAGATGACGAGAGTCGCGTGGAATGCGACGCGATATCTCGCTCGAAACGACGAGCAACGAAATTCCGTGGAAAAATGTAAAGGCTGGTCGAAAGCACTTTCGTCGAAGAAATTCGAGCTCGGTTGCGTCGCGATAATAAATTCTTTTCGATCGAAAGGGAATGAATCGGCAGAAGGGAAATATGTCGAGAGAGAATACGTCGTACGATCGGCTTCCGCGTATCGTGCCTCTCTCGTTCGTATTAAACGAGCGAGCTCGACGCTGCAAAGTTCGTAAGCTCGGTTCGCAGGGCCGTATCCTGCTTCGCCGAGTGAAAATAATTTAATATCCGGGTGGCACGGTGATCTTCGCCGCGCGTTAACGTTCAATAATACATACGATCGAAAGTACGATTCCCGTGCGAGTAGATATCTCGAAGTCGACGTACGAATAATAGGACGCGTTCCGTTGGATGTATTATGAATGAAATGGAAACCGGAAGCAGAGTGGAACGCGTTGGTCGTTGCTCGCTCGTTGCACTTTCCACGTCGGCTCTGCGGCGATAACGTTAACGAGGAGACTCCTCTTTTGTTTTACCGATGTTACGTACGAGCCTGCGAAAGAAAGAGAACGACGGGAGACCTCCTCCTCGTCGAGCGGTTACCGTTAAGAAAACGTTACCAGTGCCAAGGGGAACGTCGGTCGTCGTCGTCATCGTTTTTGCCTGAAACCATTCGAAAGTACGAGGATGACGTCGACGATGCGAGGCTCGGCGCGAGTCGCTCGAAACGAGTCTCCTTCGTATTCCGTACGAGGATGCTTGCTTTCTTGACGCTAAAGCGACTCGAGGGGCACGTGAGTCACGGGTTCCAAACGGCACAAATATCCTTACTGCTCGCGTAACACCGATCGTCCGTATCGCGCTAAAGCGACCGATCGAAAGATCCGGCTGCGCGCGATCTCTCGACTTTAGCGCTTCGTGGAAGGATATTTGTCGTCGCTAATAATAAGACGAGGCTCTCTCGTCGACGGATTTTGAGTTACGAGGAAAATCGTGGATCTTGGAAGAACAAATCGGCAAACATTGTTTTCGACGAAGAGAGCGGACTACGGACGTCTTTCCGAGAAAAGTTAAACGCGCTAAGTCGGCTCGCCACTACGACGCAAAACGTGATCTATGGAGGAGGCTCGGTAAAACGCGCGTTTTGTTTTTTCGACCCTCTCGCCCACGGTTACCGACTTTGTTCGCTAAAAAAATAACGAATCGCTGCTAGACGACGAAGATATTAATCGCGATACGTACACGGCAAAAAAGAAAAAGAGACGACGCGCGAATCGATTTCGCGATCCGCAAAAGCAAGGTCCGTGTTTTGAATTCGTGCCACGGGATATCCCGACGAGTTCATCGTTCGTCCATCGAAACGAAGTGCTCCCGATCTTTCGATTACGACGCTTTTTTTGTCACGGGTTACGACCGACGACACGTCCAAACACGAGATTCGTCTATACGACCGAACGCTGTCGTTCGTCATCGGCCACGGAATTTGAAGGGTACGGCGGTACGCGATTATCTAGTCGTTATGTCGTTACCTTTGACAGTAAGATAACCGAGTATGCTGTCGTTGCTACCAAAGTTCGTCAGCATTCTAGAATCGCACGAAATGGAAAGCGATCCTCTCGCATTGGTTCCACCGTTGCTACTGATCAACATCGCGGAACGCTATCGATTCAGCGAGGACAACGCGGCGATGTTGCGACAAATAATAAATCCAGCTACGCTTTTGTTTCTCCTCCTGCCATTTTGTATCCAAGCACGTGCGAGAAACGACGAAACAAAAGGGAGCGGAGCCACGGCGATTGTCCGTCCGGCACACCGGCACTCGAGAGGAAGTTACGATCGATGATCGATAAAACCGAGGACCGAGAAGAAAATTGATAAGGCGTTCGAAGAAAAGACGGGAGAAGACCGTACGTAGATACGCGCAGCGCGCGTGACAACGTTCGACTGAAGGCCTTAAGGTGAACACTCTCGCCTCCTGCCCCGAGTTTTCCACGCGGACGCGCCTTCGCGCTTGCGTGTTGGTACGATTCTATAGCGTTCGTGTGAACGAACGCGCTGCCACACACGCTCACCGTCCTTCTCTCTTTCTCTCTCTCTCTCTCTCTCTCTTCTACGTACGTGAGCGAGTACGCTCTCCAACCCGACGATGCACACGCGAATAACACTTGTGCAAGCCCTGCCTGTTTATTATCAGCTACCACCGGTATCGTTTCTCTCCTCGGCCTGGACCGTTCGACCGAGCGAATGCGACTTTCTGCAAATTATACGAGCCCTTTGTCGTCTTCAAGAAAAAAATATGTACGTATTTGTGTAATAGAAAGTGCCGTATTAATCGCGGCTTTTTAACAACGATCGAAGAAAAGCTTTCCAACGTGCGAAACGCGTGGGCGCAGCTCGTTCCGGCGTTGTAATATTAGTGGCAGGCGACTTGACGGAGCAGAAAATTTGTATTGATTGAAGTGTGGGCGCCAGTGGCGATTCGACGAATTACGAAGGATGCCGGCTGGAGCAAGCGGGATACGCGTTCCGAATAATTCGTTCGTTGTCCAAACGAATCGACCGGATAAATCGAACCCAACGTAAAAATCCTAATAAATCGTTCGCGACGATCCTAGCTCTTTGCGCGCTTTTCCGATCGCAGCTATATTTTTCTTTTTTTTTTTTTGTTGGTTTTCGTTCGTCCACCGCGAAAATGTCCGCCAGCGACCGGCGGGAAATGGAACGTTTGAAAATATTCTCCCAAAAAATGGAGAATTTGTTTTTTTTCCAACTTACGTCGCAGAGATTCGCAGAGAAATTTTGCGAACGCGTAGCGGTATATAACGCGTCCGGCAGGCTATCAAAAATTTTCTTTTGATATTGTGCATTTTGACGAGGTATTAGAGAAATAACGTATCGACGGAGACGTCTTTCTTCGCGGGGACGCTCGTGCGCTCGCGAACAAAGAACGCCGATGCTCGTCTCGAGCATCCTATCTACGTGACGAGACTCTTCGGATTCAAGGTCGATCGTCGAGAGATCGAGGAGAATCATGAGAAAATAAAGATCGAGGGTCGATGTCGTAACCGCGATCGGTCGTGCAAAACGTTAGATCGCTATTATTACTCGATTTTCGCAGTCGCCGAACGCGCCAAGGCGAGTTTCGATCGCCACCCAAGTTCGTTCACCCTCTCTCCTACTCGCGATTACGCGAATGCGAGCGCGTTAGTTCGATAAGCTGGAATAACCCGTATCAATCGAACCGGAGTCGTGCATTATCGAGCGAAGGCGCCCGCTCGATTATTCTTTCTTTCGCCTATCTTTTCTCACATTTCCCTTCGCAATAGAAAATCTTTCCGATAGCTTTATTATTGAGCGCGCCGATGAGTCCATTCGCAAAACTCTTCGATCTGTCGTCGCGAACGTTTCTATAAAATAATTCGCTCGGACGGATGGCGCAATCGATCGAGACGTTTCAGAGGACAGTCACGCGCATCGATCTCCGCCGATATTCGACGCGAAGAACGACCGCATTACTCGGCGAGAAAACGCGAATTCTAAGGGGCGATTTCGCAAGACATCCTTCGTTTCTGCCATAATACGATCGAACGTCGTCGGTTTCGCGATTAACTCGATTATTTCCGAATCGAAGCGATCGAGCGGCGTATCGACCGCGAGCGAGTTTCCATCGAGAATAAAGAGAATGAGAAAAAGAAGTAATAAGGTAGCGCTCGGACGATTCGCGTGCGAGCGCGCCTTTTATCGGCAATCCTTCCAAGTCGGTTTGCTTCTGTCTCGCCATAAGCAAAGGAAAATCCTTGCGAGATCTCCAACGACCTCGCCGTTTCTAGACGATCTTAAATCTCGAGACGCTCTTGCGGACGCGCTTGCGACGTCTTTCAAACGTTTTTTATTCCTTTTTTCTTCCTCCTTCGATGTCCAACTTTGTGCGTACACATTTGCATCCCGTAAAACGTCACGAAATTATTATTCTCGTCTCTCGTCTCTCGGACGAGGCTACGACTCTTGACGAACGACCGTGCAAAAGTTTGCGAATCTTTCTCTCGGTGGAACGAGATTCGAGTTCGACCGAGTCGGAAATCGAGCGCGTAGAACTCGATCGTAGGCGGAGTCTCTTTGAAAAGAGTCGCGTTTGACTCGCGACGCGGAAACACCGTGTTTATCGAGCCCACCCCGCGCGTTCGGGGCGTACGCGAAAAGAGGCCTCGAGCGTATCAAGTGCGTTCGAGTAACGTTCGAGCGTAAATCAAACAATGCGAATCCGAATAATCGAACGCTGCCTCGAGAGTGCTCCACGCGAGAGTACCCAAAGAAAACGAGCCATTTTCCCGAACGATTCGTTCGCGCTCTCGCGTTTCCGAACTTTCCGCCTCTATGCTTCCCTTTATCGCCGTTCCTCGACACCTCCTGAATAATATTTCGATAGAGCCGACAAAAAAATGATACCGCAAGAAAAAGCGACTAAATCGTTGCGATACTCGTCAAGGACGCGGTATGGAAACGTTCGAATCGCTCCTCGCCAATTCCCTGCCGCGAACGGAACGCTGCCGGAACTAATTTTCAAAGCCGCACCGCCGTGCTCGCGCTCCCTCTCCCTCTCGATCCGCAAATCGCGAACGTAATTCGAGAGTAAACGATGAAAAGTCTACGGCGTACGGTTTTATATGCGTACGCGCGGATCTTGTAGAGAATTGGCGCGTACGTATCGATGGTTTCTCCGGAAATGACTTTTCGCGAGTGCGGTTGATTTTATCGGCGTTCCGTTATCGCTTACCTATCCGCGATTATGTATGCAATTGCAACAGGTGTAAAGCGTCATTAGGTACGAGTTCATCGCGAAACCCATTGCTCGCTGGCGAGAGAACGTTGAACCGCTTTCGTTCGTTGGACTTGGCACTTTGGCTCGCATAGATGCGTAACGCTAAAAACGCCAACGTGCGATTCGTTATCTTCGAAGCGATAGGCCGTCGAAAGCGAGATACGGTCGATTCGAAAATTCGAAAAATACGTTTTGCAATTTTCCAACGCGCAAGACGTCGATCGAAGCGCTGACGAAGCCGTTCGTTTTCGTCTGCCTTCCCGCGTCCGGTTTTTCGAGCTCCGCTCGCTAGCAACAATTCCCGGTCGTGTGCTTAATTGGCAAGCTTTAACCGGTGCGAGGCAAACGACGATGACAATGGAAGGCGGATACTCGTAGCCGAGCGATATGTCGCAATTACCGCGGCAATTTGCCGATACTACCGTCTATCCAGAACGGATTTTTTGTTACGTCGATGCCAATCGAATCCCGTCGCTTTGTCGCGACGAGATACATCGATACCGCGCGTACGCGTTAATATTCGTTCGATCCTACGATCTCGAGGAAGATAAATTCTCGACGAAAGATAAATTTATAATCTCTCTCTATCCTCTTTTTCCGTCAGCGCTCTAACAGGTCGATAAAGATCCGACCGAATTAAACAACGTCGATCCCGCTTGTCTCCGTCACGCTCGATCGTCGATGAAAGCCGACGACGAACGATCGTCGTAGCGATTCGTCGACACGAGAAGGCCTTGTTGCAAGTTGTCGTTCGCGAGTAGTTGCTCTTTAAATTACTTCGGACGCGCGTTAAAAGTGAAAACGAAAGGGAGAAGGTCGACTCGAAATCGCGTGAACGCGCTACCCTCGGTTTGTTTAATCAACTAATGAACCCCGCCCACGGTCACGAACGCAGACACTTTTATTCGACTCGCACGGATGCGTTCGCGCGACGAGATCGCGTGCGCACGCGAGCGATTTAGAAAAAGCGTGCCACGGATGCGCGGAAAATCGCGAAAACGGGAATTGGAATTCCGAGGCAGAATTTAATTGGGAAGGTACGCCTTCTCGCTGACGCAACGCTTTTTCATTATTTCAATTTTGTAGATACGCATTACGCTCTGCTTAGAGGGAGAGGAGATTGGAACGCGAAGGAAAAAAAAGAAAAGAAAGAAACGAAATAAAACGGCAAAGAGGAAAATTGACGAACGGCGGAAAGGTGAGAAATAGCGACGATTAGAGGTGCTACCCGCAATTAGGTTAAATGGCGAGCGTAATAAACTTAAAGTCTCAACGGGAAGGCGTCGAGGTGCCGGCGCAAAGCGTTTCGAAGGCGAAGCGTTATTCGCGTTTGCACCTCGCGTCAAAACGCGACCCTAATGACGACTGTGAGAACACAATGACGAACGGTTTAGAGCTGTCGTAAGCATACGCTAATCTCGTGTAATCACTTTTGCGAGCAGCGCCCGCAGCGAGTTTCTCCGTAGCCGTTCGTTCGCGTTCATTGTCAGACCATAACACGCTCGACGAACGGTGCGAATTGTAAATTTCTATCTTTGCGAGGTATTCGAGTCTTGTAATAGCTGACAAACACGCCGATTTATTACGACCCGTCTTTTCCTTTTCGCCGATCTCGAATAGCCCTCGAGGATTTTTTTTCCGTGAATCGCGACGACGATCCTAGCCGCTTGATCGAGTTAATCGTTCGTCCGGCGTTCTCCGAGTAATCCTAGAAAATGAGAAATTAGTCTTTCCGACCTCGAGGAGATCCGATATCCTTTCGGGCCAGAGGCGAAGGAAACGTCGACGAGGAACGATTGAAGTTGCCAGGCGCGGTGTTTAAGAATGGTACTCGGTGAAAAAGGCTTGGAAGAGGATTATCCGAGGAAAGGCGGAAGATCGAAAAGAAGTCGACGATGCGATTCGCCGGGAGACGTTGAAATCTAATACGACGACCGGTTGCGCTTCGTATCAAGAGGAAGAGGATGAGAGAGAGAGAGAGAGAGAGAGAGCTTCCAGCAATTTCTACCTCGATCTTACTCGCAACGGGCCGTCGGTCGTGCTGTCGCGTGAGAAGAAATGATTTCTCGAAGAGAATAAATTAGCGAGCCATAAAAGGAAGAAAAGGTGACGAAGACGCGGAGAGCCGACGAGTCGAAGAAAACGAGACGAGAAAGTTCGTGGAAGATGGAAAGAACGAACGACGAGTAGCACTTTCGTTCGATTTACAAAGTGGCTCGCGCTTCCTGAGAGAGAGAAAAAAAGAAAAAGCAAAGAAAAAAGAAAAGGAGGAGAAGAAAGGCACGAGAGAAGAGCAAAGTTAAAAAGGTACTCGCGAATAAAGGAATATAGAATCTTACGTCGGTGAGAGATAAGAATTATTTTCCTTTTAGGTCGAATTTCTATCGGAAACGAATTCTTTCCCGTTTAATTTAGCGCTTTAACGAGCACGCGTAGCGAAAAATACGGGTTTACCTCCGTCGTGTTGCGATCAACGTGACTCTTTAATTAACGACACGACGCGACGGATGCATAAGTATTCCAAGGCTTCTCATAAATCATTTCTCGTTACGAGACGAGACGACGCGCTCTCTTTGTTCGAGAGAAAAGAAAGAGGGAGAGAGAGAGAGAGAGAGAGAGAGAGAGCGAGGGGGAGGAGGAAGATTTATTTATGCCCGAGCTCGTATCGAGACGAATCGTTCGACGTTGATCCACTTAACGACGCGATCGTAAACATCTCCTCTCGAACGGATGAGAGAAAAAGGATCGTTGAAAGTCTCGACGTTCCGGAATTCGAAGACGTCTGAAAAGTAGAGTTTCCATTGTTATTACCTGTCTCGATGGAAACGGGAAACCCTCCTATCCGATCGGGGAAACCCAGAGAGAAGCCGAGTATCACGAACGACGTCCAGCATCCTCGTCGACGTTAGATCCAGAGCGCTTCGGATTCTCTCGTCGTTCCGGAATCCGACGTCGTCGTTCGATCCGCCGACCATTCGAATACTCGGCTAAATTTACGATCGCTCGTTCCAATTCGACGAGGAAATCGGACATTCGCTCTTAAATTAAATAGCCGTCATTGCGGCGACGTCGAGTGTGTTTCGTCGCGTCGGAGATAAAATATCAAAGATCCATTAATCGATCTCGATCGATGGTACGGGAACGTTCGATCTTTTAAAAGAATTTTCTCGTACGGTGCGACGCGAAGGAGACGATAGGAAAAACGTAGGAGAATCGCGGGACGATAAAATCGATATTTAGTTGGATCGAAGTCGCACGCGCCGTTTAAATCGCCTCGAATCGATAGGGTGTCCGTTTCGCGCGATAAGACGATCGTAAAGTACTCCGTTGGTATCTACCGTGGCTCGATCGAAGCACGCATCCGCTGCGATTTAAGCGATCGACGAGCGACGTCGGCCGCCGCCGAGTCGCCCACCTGCCCGGCGCGGAGACGATCGTAAAACTCTCTTAAAAGCGACAAAAATTCGCCGCGAAATGTTCCACCGCGTGGGAACCTCAGTCGAGCGAAGAGAAAGAAGTCGTACGGTCTTAGTCGGTCGTTCGATAGAAAACGACCGATGGAAATTGTTTTAGGAATAAGCGCTTTATCGAGGCTTTCTGAAAAATATACGAAAAGATCCGAGAGACGATCGATAGGAGTCGCGGAGCGTCGAGTGGGCGTTCTCCTTTATTCCTTTCACTCGGGAAACTCCATCCGATATAATATCGGCGATCTTACGACTCACGCTGGGCGTGTAACGCGCACGCACAGATCCTATCTTGGCCGGCTTCCACGAATTCGAGAGGTCCGCTTCCCTTTTATCGGGGAATCGATAAAACGCGCGAAAACGCGCGAGTGGATGAAGATTTAAGAAGCGTTTAACGGAAGTACGATAAGCGAGTTGCGATAAAAGCCTCGTTCGACGATCGTAAAAGTGGTAATCGCGGATGGAGAAGAGAATCGAACGATCTTTTTTCAAAGGATTTTTACGGGGAGACACGTTGAAAAGTAATTTCAAGACGGAGCTTTATAGCTCGAGACCGATCGATCACCGAGGGCAAGTTCGAGCGACATTAATATTAACGGACGCTCTCTGTGTCACTTTCACCTCGAATTACCGGTTAAAGGACGTAACGCGGTAATCGCGAGCGGACCTCCGTGAGTTAGCGTAGATATGCGTCGGTTAAAAGTATCTCGGACGGTGTACGGTCTTGCATGCAAAAATGTCCGAACCGGTTAGCGAGCCCGTAATAAAGCGTACCTTAGCGCGCGCGAAGCGTCGCTTGAAAAAGCGAATTAACGGAGCTCGGACGAATCGATCGAATTTTTTTACGAGAAAAACAATGCGTTACCTTATAGCCCGTTCGATCCTAATAAAGTGTCACGGGTGTAGGCGCGAGAAAAAATTGGCCGGAACGAGGAAGTAAAAGGGGAAAGGATTTGCATATCTCTTAATTGAGGCTCTTCGTATTTCGAGGAGAAACGTCTTTGTAAGCGCGCGAGCTTAAAACCGGCTTTCGGCGTTGTTAACGAGCGAGGGTTATCGTCGAGACGATTCTATTACGTCCTCGAGCGTCCTCGTGCAACCAAGTGGAGTCGAAGCGAAGTCGCGAAGAATCGACTCGAAAATGAGTTGGCTAGGAAAACGCGTTTTCCACCGAGGGAGAGAAAATTCCCCGCGGTATCGTTTCGCTATATTACCGGACATAAAGGCGCGCGCGCTCTCCGACTCGACGTTGCACTTTATCAGGAGCGCGGGCTTTTACGTCGCTTTTAAAAGCTTTGCAAAAAAACACGAGCGTTCGATCGGGACTCTCTCTTTTTACGCGTCTCCTTTGATAGACCGATCAAAAGACCACGGGAAAAGCGATCGACTTCTCTTTCCCGAAACAACCGTGTACGTAATCGAGGCGTTTTATTTCCATCGCGAATATTTCTTCGAAGCGAACGAATTAAACGATTTGGATAATTAACGGGGGTCCGTCGACGTCCACGCGACGAGATCTCGTCGTAGATCGGAGACTCGATCGAGACGCGGGATCTCGTTGGCTTTTGAAAGGGATCGCAGTTTCGTCCGAGCGAAGCGTTCTCCGAGGCGTCCGTGGTAAATAAGTTCCGGAATGCTCGAGAAAGAAGAGGAGGAGGAGGAGGAGGAAGACACGAAACAAGCCGTGGAATTCAACGTTACCTTATCTGAAGAATGCCCGGAGAGGAGCGAAATGGAAGGAGCGCGAGAGGAGACGGAGGTAAATAAGGAGATGCTGCGCATCGCTACGGAATGGAAAAGAAGCACCGACGCGGCGTGCCGGATTCGAGCGACGCTAGCGTAATAGCTTCGAAGCTATTTTAATACGCGCACGCGAGAGAGAAAGGAGAAGAGAGAGAAAGATGATTGATTAAATTTCTACGAGGAGCCAAGACGCCGCGAGCTCGTAATTGAAGGCACGTTTTATCTATCAGTCGCGATTCTTACGCTCCGCGAATCGGCGCCTCTTGGCGTCGATAACGGTCTCGTTTCGTGGAAACGTCTGCTGATACTCTCTCTCTCTCTCTCTCTCTCTCTCTCTCTCTCTCTCTCTCTCTCTCTCTCTCTCTGTCTCTCGTTCCGGACGAGTCTTCGCGCCTCTAGAATTTCGATGCTCGATCGGAAAGAAAAGGAACGCGCCTTTGTCGAATCGAGGAAAATTCGGGTAAGAAGGTAACGGGCAGCGGATCGTAATTCCGTTACCAAAGCGTTACGACGAAACATCCAAGAGCATAAATTTTTCCACGAGGAAGAGAAGATACATCGTTCTCCGATATTAAATTCAGACAGCCAGTTAATTCCGTTGGGCGATCGTTTCTTTCTCTCTTCCGTCGAGCTTCTCGATCGTTAGTCGGAACGAAGAGAAATAATAAGCACGTCCCTTTTCTCTTTCTCGCTTCGAAGACGGAATAAATCCTGTGTTACATGTATATAACCATTCGCGCGTATACTATATACGAAGCCGCGCCAGAGCCAGTTCTTCATCGTCGCGGCGAGAAACAATATATTATCGTATCGATTGTCCGCCCTCGAGCGAACTTGCGAATCGAGGGAACGAACGAGCATCGAAGCCGATCGCTGTTATCCCTCGACCTTTCTCGCGCGCGCATTCTCGACGGAAGAGAGCGAATCGCGCGTAGGTGAAGGATCGAACGAGAAAAAGGAGGGATGGGAAAAGGGAGAAGAAAAAGCGTCTCGATGCGCGAGTATTAAACTCGAGATCGGTAAGATGGAAGATCGTTGGTTCGGCGTTACGAACGACGAAGATATCGTCGGTGCAATATCGTTTGAAGTAAATATTTAAATCGCTGCTTCGAAGATAAGGGATCCTTCGACGAAGCGTCCGAAAGCTCGGAGAGAGAAACGTGCGCGTTGGACGAAAGCCCAGGGAGCTTGTTTTCGGTGCTCGCGGATTTAGGGAAAGAAAAACGACGTTGTATCTCGGAGAGATAACGCGGGGAGCGAGAAAGAGAGAAAGTCGCGTTAGTAGGCGAAAAGAAGACGAAAAAGGAAAGGAAGAAGGATCGGCGAGAAGAAGAGGAAGAGGAGGAGAGAGGAGAGAGGAGAGAGGAGTAGAGCAAAGTACAAAAGGAGGGGTCATGAAACCGCAGGCCGTCGGCTATGGCAGATTATCGACTGCCGCAACGCTGCGGCAGGGAGTGGGCCGAACGAGGGGCCGGGAGGGACCAAGGGTGAAATGCGGTATCGTCGAGCATAAATCCGCAGATACGACGTGAAAGCCGACGCCGGGCATCGAGAAGGATTTTTGTCCGAGTCCCTCTTGCCGTCGTTGCTGCCGTTCGAGCTCGTACTTTGAAAGATATTGGATAAAGTCCCGACTCGCTTGCCTTGAACTCGCTAATATTAAATGACACGGGGCTGGTTCCGTTCTTCTTATTCGCGTTTGGAAAAATACGAGCGACTCTCGCGAACGGTAATGGTTCGCGATTAGATCGCGCGGACACGGAAAAATGCGATAAACGCGGCGTAAAGATCTCATTCGATTCTAAACGCGCGTATACGTCGGTACGAGGATCGTCCACTCCGACGGCAAATCGTTCGACGTTCGAGCCTCGAATGGTCGTTACGTATACGAGTTTGCCGATAACGCATGCTGATTTATGGCAGCAAAACATCGTTATTGGGAACTAATATTGTAGAAAGAACTGTTGTCCAGAGTCTACCCACGCAGACGTCTCGTGTTTTCAGTCTCGTAATTACGCAGAAATAGAAATATTAATATCGCCGTTTGCCTTCGATTTTCTACGCTCGGATGGAAATACTCTTTGAACGATGCGACGATGCGTCAACTTTTTGCGCGTTTCAAAGGGACAACGATCTCTAATTAATATTTACAGATCGTTCGTATCGCGACCCATTCGTCTCGTTGGGTCATTCAAAGATCGAGAAACGTACGCGTTTTTGATTCGGCGATCGTACGCTGGACGTAATGTAGATCTGTTTTAAACGCGACTCCGTTTTCCCTTTACCGAGCTACGTCTTCGCGCGCGTCACGAAAAAAGGAGACGGATACGAGGAGAAGAAATCTCATCGACGTACGGCGGGATCGATCGAGGCGATCGTAACGTCACCGCCAACGGGCTTCTTACCTTCGAGATTGGCCATAGAAAACCTGTAGCTGTCGATTCTCGGAGTATTGATGTCCGAGTTGAAGGGCCTGAGGGTCGCCGAGCTCACGTTATCGAGACCCTGCAAGAAAAAGAGAAAAATGCTGTAAAAACGGTGTTTGCTCGGCTTTAATTCGTATTCCGAAGACGAGGATACGAAATCGATACGATCCAAAGGAAACAGGGACGAAACAGGAGAGGAGATTCGATCGAAATCGAGAGGTTGAAAGGGAATTCGTAAGCTGCGGAGTTTCCATCGGTCGATCGGTGATCCTTTCTGGGTACCTTTACGTTGGCGCATCTCGGCTGGAAAAGCGATTTGTAGGAGATCGTCGATTGGCTCACCCAATTTCCGCCGGTCGCTCGAATAATTTCACGGCAAAAGGGGTGCGCCGTAGAGTCTCGTAGAAGTACGTGCAAGGGTGCTATCTCGTGGAAGCGTTCGTTCGAAGAATATTCGAAGGGATCGATCAAGTAGTTTCTATTTTCCGCTGCTTCGTCGGACGAACATCGCCCGGCAACTTCGCCGGTGGGCGACTACGCGAAATGAAACGAGATTACGGGGCAACATCTTGCGCGTAAATCTCTCGTGAAACCGAATTTCATGGGACGTGGTCTAAGGGACTCCGCTCGGGACATTCGTATGCGCGTGCTTGTGTGTAAGCGGTCGATGAGTCCCTCCGAAGACGGAGGTAAATCGAGACAAAGGAGCAAGATTCACGCCTATTAAGATTCTAGAGGATACCGAGAGCGAGGCTCCGCGAGAGAAGGCTGCGGAGGGAGGGAAAGAGGGAGGGAAAGAGGGAGGTACGTATCCACCGTTTTACCGGGTGGCCAGCACGAAAGACACGTTTTCTACGGCGAAAAGAAATTTCTCCGGCGTTCGACGGACGTTCGAGGCTCGCGCAAAAGCCGTATATAGCCGGCGGACTTCCGCGTTTTGAGCCATTAGCTGTAAATAATGTGCGAGAGCCTGCTCGCCCGCGCTCGACCGTGTGTACACGGAGTGTGTTATACGGCGCTTAATCAAGCAGGAGCGTCGTACACGCTGAGCACACAATGCCTCGTACCTTCGAACACACGACAAAATGTTGACTCGGCGATGCTCTATCGAGTGCACGCGCCTACGTGTGTGCGCGCCTATGTGCGCGCTCGAGAACCTTCTCTCTCGACGACTCGAACTATGCACGTACGCCTAACGTGTAATACGGATAAAATTGAGATAATAAAGATCTTAAATGGAACGTGATAAATTCGTTGAGAAGGTATTATTAGAAAAATGTCCATCGCAAAGAGCTACGGAGAGAAAACTCGTACGATTATTTGCTCGGCTACGAGACCCGAGCGTCGGACTACTAATTAGGAGAACGAACGAAATTAGGGAACGAAGTTGACTAGCTAACTCGATCGATGCTCCTCCTTTCCGACGAAGAACGTCGAAGATAGAAGCGAGTGCTCGCGCGCGCGTAGAAACTTCGTTAGCGATAAAAGCGACGACGAGCCGTGTGCGCGTGTACGCGAAAACGCGCACGACCGACTCTCGTCTCGGAGATACGACGCGACGCGGAACGCTGTGACGGAGGGGGACGGAGAGAGATAGGAATGGGACAATTAGGTCCCGTCGAATAAACAGTCTCTTCCTGTAACGCGAAACCCGTGGACGTAATTAAGCGCGTCTTCCGTTGACTTTTATCTTCCGTCGAGAATCGTTAGGTCGATTGCGTCGGGACGAATGGAAATAGGGCACCGCGAGCGGGCGATCGATTCCACGTTCGATAAAAACGACTGGAACGTTTTTCTCGAGAACGGTCGCGTTCCTTTGATCTTTCGTGGGAAAACAAATCTCTCGTCCGTAGGCAAGCAGCGCGAATGAAAAGAGCAGAGGCGCTGCTCCGGCCGCTTTCCGTGCCAATCTGCTACGGAAAAGAAGGAAGAGAGACGAACACACGAGATCTACTCTCGACGGAGATCTTCCGTGGAACTACGACTCTCGAGTGGCATTCGCGCTTTCTTCGAGAAGAACGCGGGCCGAAAGAGAGGAACCCGAAACGAGCCTGGCGCCGGTTTATTTTCGGCGAGACCTTCGAACCTTTGTTACTCGCCACCGTCTCTCCGTTCAATTCGGCTACCGGAAAGAAGAAGAAGAAGGGAACGAGTTCTCTCGCAAAAGTCGCTCCACCGTCGATCCCGTTCCAACGAGAGTCGTCGAGTCGGATCGACCGGACCACGAGAGGATGCGTAGAATTTTAAACGAGAATTCGCCTTGTTCGCGGGAGGATAGGATGGAAGAACCAGCGGCGACTGTGACGACTTCCGCGAGATAAAAAATTGGCATAAATTCGTCGCAACTCGTGTAGCGTAAAGCGTCTATCGCAAAAAGCGTGGAAGCGATTCGCGATGCCGCGCGAACGGGCTTACGAGAAAAGAGCAGAAGTGCGTGCGGAGAGCTTAACAGCGATATTTAAATGCCGCCAAGAGTCGGGGGAGGGGGAGAACAAGAGCCGGTGGAGCGCTTTACATACGATTTGCATTTAACATTCCGAGTCAGGAAGATGAATTTAACGTCGAGACTCTCGACGGTACGCACGACGCCTCGACTTCTTCCCTCGGTCCTTTATCGATCGTTTGGAGGACCTATTACCTCTCACCGATCATCGTTGCTTGCCCAAACTCCGAGAGCAACTTCGACCGATCGTTCCACGAAAAATATTCCCGCTCTCGCGGAAGAAAATGAGAGTTACGAGGTGTCGCCAGATCGCGCTTTGCAGCAGTCGCTTGCGCGTCCCGCACGACTTTTAAATCGCGACCAAGTTTATCGCGACGAGACTCGAATATTACCGAGCACGGTTCTTCCCTCCGGTACCTCCGACGTCGATCGTCGTCGGGTCGCCGAGCGACCGAAAAGAATTTTAAAAGATCGCGATGACTTTATCCCCCTTTAACGTTTCGCCCAACGTTTCACGCTCGAGACGAACGCGATTACTTTATGCGAACGCGTTTCATTTGCATTCGGTCAAACGTTCCGTGTAATATCAATCTATTCCTTGTACGATTATTTGCATAATAAATGAGTTGCCAGCGGAATATATGCTTTCTCGAAATTCAAATATGCGCGTGCGTGTTTTGTTCGTCCATCGGAGAGCGATACGTTCGAGAGCAATTCGTTTTACGGTACAAAAGCTGCCGCTCGTAAACATTCAATTCGTTTTGAATTTTCAAAGTCCCCGTATAAAATTTTCAAGAATGACCCGAACTACCTGATGCATGCATAATTTCGTTCGTCGTAGAAAAAACTCGAGACCCGGGCTCTATTCCTATTCGGTTCGCGCGCCTCTCGTCTCTTTATCTTTTTCCTTCTTTTTTCTCGTGCAGTTTCTCGCGAAGGAAACTCGCCCGGGGTTTTAAGAACGCATAATAAAACGCGAACGCGAGCTTCGGCGAAATACGTAAGCGTACTCACGACATCGTGCGCCTTGTGGCTTTTCCATCGGAACAGCCTGTCCATCTGGACGCGCTGTGAAAACACTCGTCGTACTTCCGCTATTCTCTAAGCGTACGAGCCATCGTTTCCTTCTTCGTCTTTGCTTCGTCGGCCGCTATCGATATTATCGGAGCGCGGAGCTCGATCGGACGGAAAGTCACGTGGACGGTTTTCCGACGTTTCTCGCGTTCCTCCGACGTGGGCGGACGACGAGAGGAACCTTTTAAAAGACATCTTTCCCCTCGACCAGAAAATGCCAAGGCGAGAACGACGGGAGGAAGAGCGAGAGACGACGCGATCGAGAGTACTCCGATGAGAAGATCGACTCGTCGACTCGTTTGCGGACGATCCCGCGTTAACCACCGACGACGAGAAAGTCTTTTCCCTTCCTCGTAATATCCAAGATTCGGCTCGACGACGTAGCGTTGGCACGCGCGGTGAAATCGCGATCGATTTTCTTCCGAACGATCGTTTCTCCTAACGAACCGGTTAGGACGAGCGCACGAAGGATCGAGGAGAGAGGACTCCCGGCCGTGTTATCGGATCCGTCGTAGTGGTACGAGTACTGGATGCTGATCCGCGAGGGGATTCAGCGTGGAGTCGAGCGGCGTTCCTTCCCTCGCCCTCTCTCGATTCCCTCCTTGCGACGTTCGTGTGCGCGCACACGTTCTCGGCCTCTCTCTTTTGCCTCCTGTCGCGAGCGCGCATGTGCGTCTATCGATTCCGTCGACTCTCTCGCAGGAGCCAACGGCTTTTTTCCTGCGCGAAGGAGATCCTCCTCTCTCGTCCTTTGATCGAGGATCTCTCAGCGACGCCTTGCGAAATTGCGTTCTCTCGCGAATAACGTCCAAACTTTCCCATCAAAGCCGAATGTCTCTCCGACGCCTACGATTTTTTATAGACTCCTCGACGACGCCAAATTTTTCCTCGAACGTCCTCCAAACCAGTTTCCACTTTTCCGACGAAACGGCCAAGGATATTCCTCTTCGGGTAACGAGGCACGAGTACCTCCTCGCAACTCGGGGAATTTCTCTTTCCGTTCCGTATCCTCGTCAACGACGACGCCAACGACGAGTCGTCGAGGGGGACGAATCAAACCCCTGTGGAACGTCACGTAAGCCGATGACGCCTCGTCGAACGAGGATATTCGATGCAGTCGCTCGGGTGCTGCATCGACGCTTACTCGTGCGTGCACGCGCGAGCGAATGTGCACTCCCGCGACCGAGGACCGAACCGACGCACCCTCCTCCCCGATTGTAACTCGCTGCTCTCCAAGTGCCCCTCGAAGGATCCCATGTTTTTTATGAAAACACCCCGCCCAGCTCGCGCCTCTCTTCTTCCTTTCGTCAACGTGAACGTACGCGCGACCGAATCTTCGATAGGATCGATCTGGAAGCCTCGAGCGCGATCGACGAAACTTTAATTCGTTCCTGTCCCGTGTTCTTCTCGAAATAGCCGCGAAGACGACTCGCGACTTAGGGCAGCGATCCGTGCGCCTCGCTGGAGGATATAATGGCAAAGATATAATTATAGACGCGTTGCCAAGGGACGAGAAGAAAAACAGAGAGCAAGTCATCGAGTGAATCAGACGCAGCGCACCAACGACTAATTGTTTTGTACTAATTTTTCCCAAGCAGATGCCCGAGAGAAGGATTAATTCGCTCGGAGGAAAAAAATCTCGCGGCTCGAATTCCACGAAAGGAGAGGCTCGCGTCCTACCGAGGACCGTTCATTTTTCTCGCTCGATCCGCTTTTTTTCGTTCCTGTTCGTTCCTTCTCGAAATGAAAGATGTAACGACGCAGCTCGCGAGCTCGTCATCCGGGCGTCCATTTTTCTCGACGTTCCGCGAGGAATACCTTCTCGAGATGCTCGGCGCGAAAGCGAGTATTCTACCTTCCAGTAGAATTCGTCGATCCATCAAATCGTACGGCACGACGTTCGAAGTCGTCGGCGTACCGTCGACGATCCATCGACGATCCGTCAGCGTCTTCGTCGATTTCACCAACGACAGAGAAATATGCGACGTCTCTTGTATTGCCAGACACGTTCGCGGATAAACATCCGTCGCAAAGACGCATTCACGTGTTACTCGGCGCACCGTCGTCGCGTGCTTGCATATCCGGTACATCGTGCACGCACACGATCGCGGCTCGACTCGTGCGTGTATCACCTTCGAGGACCGAGGCGATTCATCCATCTCCTTCCCTTTCTTCCGCTCTTTTTATCTCCCTCTCCCTCTCTCTCTCTCTCTCTCTCTCTCTCTCTCTCTGTGCTTTCATACGACGCACACGCCGCACTAGAGACTTGCACGTGTTCGCGCGATGCTTATCTCGTTGCTCTTAGTCGCGCGGATAAAAAGTTCCGTTGCTTCCTTTTTGCGAACCGACGTCGCTTTCTCGAGTACAAGATATTCGCGAGAGAATACAATATCGGCGTGGTCGAGTCCCGTTTTCGTTTCCTCGAAGCCGACATTCGCGCGATCAAAATTCTCTGTTCTTCTTTGGAGACGAGAGATTGATAAAAAGATGGCTAGGATCGATCGAGCGGCCGATTAAGATTTAACGATTCCAGGCGCAACGAACCCTTCTACTAGACGGTACCCATGAGAACGCAGCGGTCCGGAAGTGGCGTTCCTTTAAAGCTCGCCGCTTATCATCGTACATCGTGCGATCTTTCGAGAGAACGAGGAGCATCCTGCTGGCTGAGTCGGCGCGACCCATCTACTTCCCAAAAGTTCGACCCTAACGTTTCGTCTAGTCGCCGACCGATTAACTTTCCCTCCGTCGTTAGAAGGGTACCAGCAGAGATTTCAGGCTCGATATTAAACGCTTATTAACGTCGCTCGATGAACCTTTCCGGGGCTTCTACGTCACGAAAGATTTCTTGAGATCCGCTTCGATTTATAGCTAATTTATACTCGAAGAAAAAGATTGGATCTAGTAACGCGGCGTTACCTCGCGAGGAACGATAAGATCGGTGGATCCTCGAGAGTCTCGAGGAGATACGCGCGTAGGAAGCCGTGCGTGGAAGGAAAATTTTTTTCAGGAGACTCGGAAGACTCGAGGAGGCTTTATCGAGACGCGCATCTCGCGATCCTCGTCGGGATCGAGAAACGCCGCGTCAGCCGCTTGATAAATTAGATCGGATCTTCGAAACCCTCCGTAGCTGGCACCCTAATATTCATCGTGCCAACCGAAAGCGTCCACCTACGACGTCAACCCTTACTCGTTGGGACGATGGTACCAGCGGCGTGATTAATCGCGCGGCTCGACAAAACCGGTGACGTATTGATTTCGGAGCGCTTTTACGGAGACGTCGTGTATATTCCTAAAAGCCAAACGAGGATCTCCTCTGGTCCGTTCGACACCGTTCGAATTTGATCGATCTGTTTTTAACTTTGAGATGTTTCGAACGACTTCGACGAAAGTTCATACGATACCGCACAGAGCGGATAAAGTTCGAGGAGTCGTCGATCGATAAATCTATCCTACGACCAAAGATAAGGTCGCGATAAGCTGCAAAGTACTCCCAGAGTTTACTCGTTCTTAAAGTCGACCGTCTAGCCAGATTTATCGAATCGTTTAGGGTTTTTCGAAGATTAGGTATCTCGAAAAGGAGTCGTTGTCACGCACAGAGCGTTATTGTTTTTATCAAAAGAATTCATTTTACAAATGCGCCATATACCCTCTCCCCTACCCCCCTCGATACGATTTACCATATCGAATTTCATTTCGATAAGTACGTTTGGCGTTGCACGTACTTTTACGTAAATATACTTACTTCTCGTTGCCCTCGAGTTATTCCCCGATCACTGATAAAAGAAGATTTAATAACGCTAATGGACACGCGAGCCTTTTTGCCAAACTAATAAGAATAAACAATAAAATGCGATCGAGATTAATACGTGTGCGCCGAGCGAAAAGAACTTTCTATGTTTTTTATACGAATCCTAAGCGATACATCGATTATCGAGTCGATAATCGGGATGCGTTCTCGTTCCGCGTCGTAATTAAGAAGATAATAATTGATATCGAGAAAGCCGCAACGGAGGCGCACCGCCGATCGTTACTTCGTCGCGGCAGATATTTTTGAACGCTCGCCAAAAGAAGGATCCTTTGAATATTTTTCCAGCGTATTCGCTTCCTTCTTTTACCGTTCCGCTCGAGAGCAAGATGAGTAACTACCGATGCCGGTGTAACCATTCTCGTTCGACTTGGCTCGAGCTCGCCGTCGTCGCATCAAAAGTCGCCCCTTTTCTTATCAGCGTACGGTAAGACGCGACGACCTACGGATCTTTCGCGAATTTCTTTTCTACCTTTCTTACGATAAAAAAAGAATCTGCGAGAAAAGCTAGGAAAGGAGTAATGAGACGCAAAAATAGACTTTTAATCGACCGAGCCTTGCCTTTTCGGTCCGACCTCGATTAAACCACGTTGGTCGTTTATTTCAGCCGTCCGTCTTATCGAGACCAAAATTATATTCGCGAGAATACGCCGAGACCCGCTAACGATAGCTCCTGAAGACGCTCCGCCGGACGAGCTACGGGGCGATAATTAAAATATCCTGTACGTTTCTGAGCGAATTCCCTCTCGATGCCATTTAAACGCGTCGAATAGAAAAAGCACCACTTTTATTGATAACAAATGGGAATAGTCGACGAGATTAATTATACCACCTCGCGAGCTTGACGCTCTCGCTCGCACGTAACGACTGCGGAGAAACTAGCCACGAACAAGGACTTTGAGAAATTTTTTGCGGACACCGACCATAGTCTTGAACACAATTGGATGATATTGAATTGCCGTCGCAGAGGGAATTGGCTCTTTCGAGGAAGCGGTGGTTCAGTAACCGAGAAACGAGATAAAACGAGAGAGAGACGGAGAGAGAGAAGACGAGTGCCTATTTCAATTCGTTTATAACGAGCATGGAAAATCGAATCGTCTCGCGTGTTCTCGTGTCTTCCTGCTCAAACGATAATAGAAGAAAGTTAATGGTAATGAAATACAACAAAGTATAAAAGTCGAACGAAGAGCAAAACGACCGAGCGGATAGCAAATGCGAAAAAGTGCGATATTTAAAAGAAAGGCCGGGCGCGAGACAGACTTATTCTTCAAAGTGACATTCAAGGTGATTTAGAAACCGGATCGACGCACACGAGATAGTCATTTACATCGAGCGCTCGGAGACTAACGCATATAGCCGCGCGTATCGAGTGAAACAGACGTACGCGGTTGGTGCGACTAGTCGCTTAGAAAATGTAATATACGATAAAATGATTGCGCGTTTGGAGAAATGGCGGCCATCTTTTTCGTTCGGACGAAGGTACTTAGCTTATCGGCCTTCCGTTTGACGCGTCGTGGCGTCTACAGCTGCAACTTGGACTTCCGTTCCTCGAGCACGACCCTCCGTATTTCCACGCATCCCAATCGTGGTCGTGTGGCCCGCTGGTTTAAATATAGACGTGCTTCTTTCTACTCGTCGTGTGTTCTTCGAGAGCCTCGTCGATTAGAACGTCCCCTCACGACTTCGATGTTAAAGGAACGAAAAGGAAGAAAATAGAGGAGGTGGGGAAAGAAGTAGCATCGTCGACGAAGAACAAGCAGGATGTGTAGGCGCATCCTTTCAAAATGCAAATCGTTTCGAGTTATCGGCCGGCTATTCGAGGACGCAAGCCGCGCCGTAGCACCTGTATCGCAAAAAATTCAACGACTTTCGCCAAGAATATAGAGTGAGTGAATCCAGAGTTGTCCCTTTAGAACAAAGCCAAGGGAGACCGAACTTAGTTCGAATAGCAAGCGATGTCATTTAGCCGAAAGCAATCGAAAACTTTTCTTGTTCGTTGATTCTTCGTCGCGAATTACGACGTCTAGTTTCTATCCTAAAACGAACGTCGACGAGCGTCTCCGTTTTAATAATCGAAAATTATGCGATTAGAGTTTCGTTGAAGATCGTGAAATTTTTTATAAAGCAAATACCTATTAATTAAGAATGTCGTCGACTTCCGTTTTCTGCTTTTTTGAAACGTACCGCTGACAGAAGCAACGAGATTTTTCTATTTTTACGCTTGCCACGCAATCTGCGTTATTTTCTTCCGTTCGTTTATCTCTCTACCACGAGATATTTGAGCGAAGAGGAAGGACCTCGTTTCTCTTGGAGAATAATTAAACTAAGCGTTTAATTAATATAAATTTTACCTTGAAATTACGCACCGTAATGCAAAAAAAAAAAAACAACAATGATAGAGAACAGAGAAATAAAATGCAGTCGTCGCAACATCGCGAATACTCGAGAGAAGAAGATAGGACCGCCGCGGATATTCTCGGCGAAAAAATATCGTCCGACGAACGCGCCGACCATGACCGTCAAAGAAAATTCGTCCCGTGCGTTAGCTTCGTGGCGAAAGACGCGTTTTCTTTAAGGACGGCAAGAAAGAAAGAAAGAAGAAAGAAGAACGAAGAAAGAAGAAAGAAGAAAGGAGAAAGTCGAGCACGAGTCAACGGAGAAATAGAAAGAGAGATAGAAAGAGCGAGAGAGGGGGAGAGAGACGCTTCCAATATTAGCCGAACGCGAGTAACTCCACCGTCTATTTATATACCGGGTGGTACACGCACTCTCTCTCTCTCCCTCGCTCTCTCGAAAGAGACCCTCGCCGTTTGCATTCTGCGACGAGCTTCGCGGTATCGCCGAACTCGCAGTATTTTCGTCCAGGGATGATTCAAGCATAGAATTCACCATTGAACGCCCAGACGGTCCGACCATCTAGCAGACATTTGCAAAACCGAACGACCGTGCCAACGTTTCCTTCGGCATCCTTGTCGCACCGTCTTTTCGTCGATCGAGCAATCGCTTTTTCGAGAGATATCGTAAAACATGAATTGGATTTGCATAAATGATAACCAATAGTGTCGGTTGCTACGTTCGACGAATTCAAAGGGAATTCGACTCGAAAGATTATCATAGATGGACCAGAGAGATCCGAGCGATCGTACTTTCACGGCACGATCCGTATTAGGCGAACGTACGTGTAGGTACTCGAAATCGTTCGCGCTTCGTATCGACTGCGGAATCCGCTTGGCGAGTTTCGACTCCTCTTTGAATCGTACTAGAAGAGACCGACGTTTACTCGGACTCTTCTTCCGTGCCAAGACGTCCCTAGTACCCTTGCACTCGGCAGAGAACGTTCGCGACGCTGCCTCTCTCTCTCTCTCTCTCTCTCTAGTCTTTCTCTTTCTCGTCGCGTAAATTTTCTCGAGATCTCGAACGCCGTAGCGAAGCCTCGCGTGCTCGCGAAGCATCTCTTCTTCGTCCTCTCGAGATATCCCTCTCGAGTTTCTTTTATTCTCTCTCTCTCTCTCTCTCTCTCATTCTCTTCCTCTTATTTTATGGACGCTTCTACGTATCGGACGCGACCACGTACATACCACGATCCGTTATCGACTAGCTTTTATCTCCGATCGATATTTATCGAATCGTCCATATATCAATTTTCGTCGGTCGATTTTTCGATAGCAAAGAATTCCTTCTTTTTATCCGGTTTACCGAGAAGAGGATGAACGTTCAAACGACTTGTTTGTTTCTTCGCGACGTTCTCCTTGCACTTTGATCGCTTTCATCGAGTTTGCGGAGAGTTCAAATAAATTTGCGCTTGGTCAGACTTTGAGATTTTTTTTCTCAGCCCGAACAGTCGACCGTCCGCTTCGCAGAAACGTCCAGGCCGGAAAGAAAACTTCCGACGATTACAACAGAGCTCGCTTCCGGGTCGTAGTCAAATATTTATATTATAACGGGCTGCCGACGGACGCGATATCGGTCCGGAGCGGATTATATCGATTAGTCGAAGTAAGAATAATCGTGAAAACGAATGACTAGTAAAATTTGATACGTGAAATCTATACCCAGGTCGAACAAAATTCTAGTTAAAGTCAAGTTCCGTGAACGTTTCAAAACGCATCGTCTTACGATAATACGACTTTCGAGTCGAGACCAGCGTCGGCTTCGCGTCTGCGGCAAGAATAAATTACGTCGGCGGGAGAAAGAGGGAGAGGGAGGGAGAGAGAGAGAAAGAGAGAGAAAGAGAGAAAGAGAGAAAGTCATAACGTTTCTCGAAACGTCGCGTCGTCCCGCTACACGAGTATCCTTCTCGGAGGCGTAGCTCGCACGCGCGGTCCTTGAATGCTGGAAAAATAAAAGACGGGATACAGGAGACGGGGAAGGAGGAGGAAGAGCACGGAGTGAGTCATCGAATAAGGTGCCCGAAAGAGAGTAGAGAGGTGGGCCGTGGTAACAAAGCGTCGTTAAGAAAGGTGCGGGTGGCCTCTTCCAGCTTCTTCTGGCCGTCTCGTTGTTCACGGTTTCGACGTTGCGGAGTCTTTCCTTCCTTTCTTCCTTCCTGGTGGTAGCTCGTCCTATCGGTGGACACCGACCGTGCGGACAAAGGAATACTCTCCCTCGAATTCACCTGCGCTTCGAGGAACATCGACGGTCGACGCGTTTTCTTCCGCGAAGAGATTGCGAGCCCGACTAGAACCTTCGTCTTCGGCTTTTGTCCGTAGGTATATACGACGAATAATAGCGCGTTGCTATCGAAATGAATTATCTTTACGAATTCGCGGGGAGAGAGAGCGAGAGAGAGGGAACATTCGAAGCGACGCGTACGTAGCATCGATTTTCTTGGAGCGACCGAACGAGCGGAAGGTCGACGTTTTTATCGTTGCCACCAGAAGGGTTTCACCCTTCGACGTTTCCGAGGAACTTTGGTGTGAGAGAGAGAGGAGGAAAGAGGTGTAACGTCCTAGCACGAAGGAACCACCCACGTAGGCCGTGAAGGGGTATGCGCTTTAAAGGTCCCTAAGAGAGACTTCGAAGCGGCATCAAAACTCTGCCGTTCCGCTTACAAACGGCCAGCCCTTTTTCACGCTTGTAAATGGGAGAGAAAAAACGTTAAAGGGAAAAAACAAGGGCTCGAAGGGATGGAAAGATCGCGTTACTCCGGTACGTTTCGGAGATGTTCCCGTCGAGCACGAATATACGCACGTTTTCTAAAAGACAATAAATTTCAAACGCGAGCAACGCTTATCGTCGCGTACGGACAGACGTGTAGTTACATATTTGTAACTAAGCGAGGAGGTATAAATTTTGAACGACTCGTTCGCGGACCGTCGTTCGCGCGAACGATATTCGATGAATATTCAACGAAAGACTTGTGCGCTCGGCGCGATTCAACGTGATCGGACTACCAACGACGAATGTTTATTATTAAGTACACCGCAGGCGCCTACGTTACAACGTAATACCCGCGTCTCTCGGACCTTTCAAATTCGCATTACCGGACGTGGTACGACCAAGTCGCTCGTTAAATCGTTGCATCGTACGCGAAGGATGACATTACGCCCGATGAGCTCGTCGTTGCTTTTCCATTTCCTCTCCGAGCGGGATAGTCTCGCGATTTCTCTTTCTCGCTTCCCCAGTTCGTCCAGACTGATGGAAATAAAAGCGTTATTTATTTTTCGCGAAAGGTACACGTCCGTCCCGAGGACGAATCTTCGAGGGGATGCTTTTGAATAAAAGCCACGGTAACGTCGAAAAGCACGCTGGGACGGAGAACTTTGGGAAGCCCTTTCGAATTCTCCGCGAATGGAAGTCGATTCCTTCGTTCGTTTTAATACCGCGAAAGGGGGAACTCGGTTCGGGATGGAAATTGGTTCGACTGGCTCCAACGAACGATAACCGTTCGAAAGAGTAAAATGGACAGAAGGTAGGGAATTTTAAACCGATCGATCGTAATCGGAGCTTCTTTCTCGCGGTAAAAACGTCTGCTGCCGAGCGACGATTAAACTCAACGCGGCCGAGCGTAGTCCGTAAAATAATTCCGGTTATCTACCCACGCCGAAGCGGACGCTAATTTATGCCGACGACATTTCGCTTCGTAAGCGTGCGCGCGTGCGAAAACGCTCGATGAGAAAGCAGGTCGTAGCCCTGACAAGTCGGAGCAAGAGACGGGAAGGGGGTGGTTTACCCACGATGGGAAGGTAAGTTCTGCAAGGGCATAAAGGGATCGCGTGCCGCAGGAATTTATGCGTCGACACGCGCCAACGTTGGCTCGCATACGATTTAGCAAATTTTCGGAAGCGAAGCTCTAACTTTACGGACGAACGACAGGGCCATTAAAAGCGTCTACCAAACTCTACCGTTAATAAGCTTCCCTATCCGCCGACGTTCGTCTCTCCCTTCGTCCTTCCGTTTAACGATTTTCCAAGAAAGGCTAACCCGAAGAAATTCTTCTTCTTCGTTAGGCCGTCGAACGTTCACGAAATATCTTAACGGTTTACGTTATAATTTCAATATTTTCAAAGAATATAAGGATCCCGAATTAACGACTCCGGTAAAGGGAACGTAATCGGACACCATCTCGTTGGAATATTTCTTACGAGAGGCTCGGTCAAGACGATTTTCGTCCCGCCCTCGGACCGTCTCTCGATTACGAGTCTCCCGATCGTCTCTAATCCGGACATAAAACGTTAGATTTTACGATGGTCGATTCGATGGACAATAGCCGCTCGGATATCCTTACGTTCGAGGATAGAGACGAATCTAACTTCTTAAAACATCGAAGACGCGCACAATGGAACGTGTGAAGTGTAAGATAAACGATGACTCGTCGATCCGTGGCTCGAAAGATCAACTTAACGCATTAAAATTCCTAGAGAACTTGACGTTCCGATGAGCACAACGGGCACGCTCTTCCTTTCATAGATCTGGCATTTTTATGAAGCTCTTCGAAGAACGGGAGGTAAAGAAAAAAAAAAAAAAAAGAAAAGAAAAAGTCTAGGACAAAAGAAAAGAAAATTGGGAAAGGATCTTTTTCGTGCAGAATAAAATATGCGAACTTGACCTGTCCCGCTGACGAGCGATAGACTTACGACCGGACAACATTTTCCCATTGTCCTACGAATTCTAAAGTCCCGAGGCAGCTGTGAAGCTTTCGTTTCGAGAATCGTGCCCTACGGATCGTTGTTCTTCTTAGAGCAAAATCCAGCTAGAGCACGCGGTAATAATTTGCCCTGGCAGCTGCGCGACATCTGCGGACTCCGTTCCGTTCGACTCTCTTTTCCTTCGATCTAGCCGAGTAATCGTCCCGCGAAACTCCAGCCTTTAAATTCGTAGACGAGCTTGTAAAATATTTTGCTTTTTCAGCGTTCCATAAAAAACGCAAATATCGGTGAAGTCGTTCCTCGTCTGAAAATATGTAAAGGAAGGTAGTCAGCCGTGCGCGCGTCAACGCGAAGCCGCGATAAAAATAAGTAGACCCTTGGGATCGTTGACTTTTCTTCGGCGATAACGAATTAAGTGCTAGAAAAAGAAGGAGGAGGAGAGAGACGGAGAGAAACTTCCACATATGGAACGAGGTCGGAACGGAAACTATAAAAATATTGGCGGATAAGGTAAACTCGCGCGCCTGGTGTAACTCGTAAAACGATCGCTCTAAAAGAACGATGTCCTACGAAACGAAAACTCGGAGAAATACGATTCAACGAGGATTACGAAACGCGAGTGTCTTACACGTTGAAAGAAAATAATCGAGATCGAACGGATTTTCAGCGATACTAAGCTCGGCTTATTATGCAACGCGAACGTATAAAATTGACAGAGATATTAGCGCGGTACGGTTTCCATTAGAAAGTACAGCGAAACACTCTTTACGGGAAATAAAGGGATTCGCGCTGTCCGTTGGTCGATTTCCTCGATCGGATTAGTCACGGCGGCTTAGCTCTACGTGCTAAAAACGGCATTCATTGTTATCCCGATTCTATCCGATTCATTCGTTTCCTTTTATTTACTCTCCCCCTCCCCCCTCTCTCTTCCCCTATCCCTCTATCTCTTCCTTTGCCCTGCGACTCCAAAAGATTATTATCTTCGTTATTCCATTTTGCTTAGGCTCGCGAAACTCTGTTCGACGGCGTGACGTATCCGATAGAATTAACTTGACGATAAAAATGTTGATATCGAAAAAGAATGGAGAGCGAAAGCGCGAGAGAAGGAGAGGGAGAGTAAGAGAGGAGAAGAGACGAGGGAGGGACTGGCATTAGCTCGACGGTCGAAGAAGTTTTAAGGCCGTGGGAAGCGGCTAGAGTACGAGGGAAATGCATCGCGCTAAGTGCAAGCTGTCGTGTGAAAGCTTCTCTGGTCTACGAACGAAAAGCTCGTCCGCCACGCGCCGCAAATTCAAAGACACGGAGATATAAAGAGAGAGAGAAAGGAAGAGAGAAAGAGAGATGGATGGAAAAGACAAAGAGTGGAGTAGTCGAAAAGATCGCTCGACCGTGACCTTGCCAACCTTTCTCTCCCTCCGTCCTTCTCTCGAGAGCGCGCCTCCGCGAGCTACTCTTTGCCCTTTGTCTTTCCTCTCCCACTCGTCGCGTCTCCTTCCCACCAGGTTCGTCTTCTCTCTCCCCGCCGCCGCCGCCGCCGCCGCCGCCGTCGACGACGACGATGAGTTTCGTTTTCGTTCGAGGAAACGCTCTCTCTTTTCTCTTTTATTTCTTCATTAGCGGCACTTGATCGGCTAATAACGTCGCCGCGTTTTCGTTCGTCGAAATTCTACGTTCGACGGCGCGATATCGATCTATGCAAACGTAATCCCGTCGATTAGAATCGCATTAATTATTGCACAAAGGTTGTAACATAAATCGTAAATATACGCTCGAGCTCGAGCGAAGCGCAAGATCGATCTCCTCTGTTTTTATCGTCTTTCGATCGGTCGAAGGCGAGGAGAGAATGCAACGAGCGTAGCCGCCACGACGACCGACGACGCACAATGACGAACGATCGTGGATCGAGGCCGCATTTGTCGAGTGCTCTGTGCCGCGTTCCGCTCGATTAATCCGGCTCGAGTGTCGTCGTGGCATTTCCGTGTGAAAAAGCACCCTTTTGTCGAGTACGACCGGGAGCACTCGGCCCTGCCGAGGAACGCGAACGCCTAAGAGAAAGAGCGGAGAAGAGCGGTGAGACAACGACGGATCCTGGCACGAGGAGCCTGTAATCCTCGCATTGTCTCTTCGACGTCTCCCTCTTTCTTCTCTTCTCCGTCTTCTCTTTCATTTTAGCTCTATCTCCTTTCGTCGTCTACTCTCCGCCCTTTCTCTCTCGCGCACGCAACGTTCGCTCACGCATTGGCGTAAAAGCGTGTCCTTTGCCGCACCGAGAAGAGTAATAAGAAGGAGCGATCCCCACGGTCGCGTTGCGAGTCCTTCGACTCTCACTTTGCGCTCTCTCGGCCCGCGCGATTCCTTTTACGGAGAAAGGATGCCGGTGAAAGGAAGAAGGATCGCGGCAAAGTCGACGAACAAAAGAGGACGCTTAACGCGAAGAGAACAAGAGATAGCTACTTTGAATAAAGAAGACTTTGAACGACGGCTGTTTCGTAAAATATCGTATTAAAAACGACGAACGACGTCTTTCGACGTCGTCGTACCGCCTCACGGCTGAGATTTTGTCAACGCCGAGCGCGGAAGAGAGAGACGAGCGTCGTTCGTCCATCGACGAGCCCATTAGGGTCGCGCACGGGGCAACGACGAAGGCCGACTCCGCCCTTTTCCTTCTCGTAAACTCTGCCAGGAGAACGACGAAGGAAGGATCGACCGGCCAGACGTTTCACGCACGACCGGTTTATTCCTCGATCCTCGCGGTGATCCCGCGGTGATCCCGAGGTGATTCCGTGCCAGAAGACCGCCTGGAATTCATGGAAACCCGTGGATTCGATGAGATTTCTCCGAGTCATCGCGCAGGCTCTCAACGTTCGGCGCTCTCCGGATGAAAATATCGGAGGAAAGAAAGCACGCGTCGATCATCGTGACTAGGAACGTCGGCTATCCAACGATCTTGGCACGTTCACCCGGGAATTAGGATGATAATCTACTCCGGTATATCTTCGCGTTACGTTCCCCGCAGCTGCCACGAGGTATATAATAAGAAAGTTGATATCCGGACGCGAGGTTATCCGTAGGTGCCTCGGGCAACGATTGTCATCGAGGGTGGTGCGAGCGCACCGCGAAATGGCGGTCTCATTGGACGCGAGAGATCGTAATAGCGCCAAGAGAAACTCCCTTTCGAGAAACGAGGAAATTCAGTTCGAATTCCGGCGTTCCTCTTTACGAGCCCGCTCGGCCATTATCGACGAATCCACTTTCGGACTATCTACGTTCTCTTTGCCGATCGTTGCCGAGAACCGCGAGCGAGCGAAGAATTCGCAACGCGGACAAAAGCGCGCTTCCTTCCTTTTCGTAGCTACCTCCCTATCCCGAGGCGAATAAAACGAGATAATTATTACCCTCGCGATCCTTATCCGCCGATCGACGATCTTATCTCGACTCGATAGTTTTACGAGTAGGAAGGTAACGTCGGATAAAGTCGATCTTCGACGGAAGATACCGGCAAAGTTTAACGATATTTAGCTAATAAATACCATAGACTATTAACTCTAACAACGCTCCGCGAACGGACCGGTAGATCGCATCTGGTAGAGAGAAAAGAAGAGACTTTTAACAACGGGCTGTGTTCCGTCTCGAACGAAGAACGCTATTAAAAGGAGAAGGAGTCTAGTTAACGATCGCGCGCCCGATAATGCGGCATTTAATTGGCCAAAAAATCTTTCGGGTTCTCTTTGTGACGACTACGGTGTGGTCCTAGCGGACTCCGTCGGTCGAACCGTTCGTTTTCGTGGCCACGAGGGCCCTCGGACTTTGTGATAAATGGCATTCCACGGGGCCATGGGACCTAATCGAGTCAGGTAAAGGCTCGTCAGCGACTCGCGTCGGAATTTCTCGCGCGACGAAAAGCACGAGGCTCGTTGCGACGCGCGACTCCTTCGCGTACGATTCGGCTACGGATCGGCGATTGACCGATCTTCCGCTGTCGAGAGGATAAGCTTCGAACGAACGAGATACTCTTGACGAACTCGTTATACCGCGCGAAATCGATTCTCCGATCTCGAGTGGAAAAATAATTGTTCCGGAGTCTCGACGAATAGGACCTCCAATGTCTTATCGCGATCTTCGTGTCTCTCCCGAGATAAAAATGATCGCGAGCTCGAAAGTGACGTACGATACGTCGACCTCCTGCGATTTAATGCAATCCGTGATGAATTCTTTTATTTCGTCGAGTCTTTTATTCGCACGAAAACAACGTGGCTGGAACGCGTTCTTAGCATGGGGATCCCTCCAGTCTGGCGCCAGGCAATAATAACCGTTCGCCCACGCTGAGTTCTCGAGGTTTTTGCACCATCGTTCAGCAGCCTCGTCCGACCGTTTTCCATCGCAAAAATTCTGCCTACGATTCGTTAAAAAACAGCTAATTCGCTGCTCGTCCGTAATATCGATTTCTCTTGCCGTCCGTCGAACGGATCTCGCTCGCGTTCGCGACCGAAAGTGAAACGAGCGAGAGAGAAAATAGATAATGAGCGGCGGTGACTAATCGTCAGCTCTCGCGAGTATTCTCGCGAAGCAAACACGATTTATAAAGGAAATGAAAACTTTGCGATAAAGAAAGAAGGAATACGAAAAGACCATTACGAGCTCGTGAAAGCTCGTACCAATTCACCGATGACTGCTACTCGATCTCGTAGATACGAGAGGAACGATTCCCTTCCGTGCTGCCCCCTCCGGAGCAGTCGATAATTTCGCAAGTTCGATCGATCGAACGGACGGCGATAAAGGACAGCGTACGTTCTCGCGCGAATCAAAGGAGAGAGAGGCAAACGGACTGAAAGAGAAAAAGAGAAGATCGAAAGATCGAATCGGCCAGCAACCCCTACTAGCGTAATAACGATTATCCGCGAGTGCATTCCGTCGTTCATACGCCTGCGGAAGACATAAATCCGGCTTCTCCCCGCCTTCTTCGAGAGAGTGAAAGAGAGAATGAATGAGTCGTCTCGTAATCTCGTACAGACATCAAAACGCAATGGCAGACCCATCGAATTTTTCCAGGCCCATTCCGGCTCGGTCGTTACTCGTCCTCGTTGAAAGAAAAGACGACTGAGAAGACGTAACTAATGGAGAAAGAATATGCGAGCACGGACGCGACTTCTAATGGATTAATTCCTTGGGCAGAAGCGACGACGACTGGCCCACGTGCGTTTTAGGTCGACCTTTTTTTTTAGCTCGCTTCCTCGGCGAGATCTATCCAAGCTGCGTTAGTCGTGAAATGATAAATGATCTGAGAAACGAGTATTAAAATCTCCGATGATAGTTTCGTGGATGCTCGAAGATCCGTGAATTAAAATCAACGATGCGATTCGAAAAGTATTATCTTCGACGCCGAATTTTTACTCGAGGCTTGATTTAATTCGCGGGTTATCTCGACCTCGCTCGACCAAAGCTTCCGACGCTTTCCGCCATTTTCGCGTCCGTCTCTTTCATCTTTCGACGTTTTAGATCGCAAACGAGCCGTCGTTTTAGCTTCGCTAACGACGCCCTTAATTAGCGACTCCGTGTATCCGAAACTTCCGGTACTCGCGACGGCTGACTCCGCGTCACGTCCCTAACGAACTCTACGAGTTTGCGATACGCACTCCGCGATTTTAAATCTATCAAGTGTACGAGTCGCGTCCAACGTTAATTATATCCATTGTACGTTTCTTTACGTGACTCGATAAAGGGCTTTCTCCTCGTCCGTTAGAAATCAATGCGATCTCACGGGGAGCTTGAAAAAAGTAGGTGGATGTTCACGATCGATCGTCGATGAAAGAGAATAAAAATGACCCTATCGAATGTCTCGACTTTTGCACGCGCGAGCATAATGTCGGTAACGATAATTCGTTGAAACGGCACCTGAACCACCGCCGCCCCGTGTTTCGAGCCTTTTTTCTCGATATTCTGTCGGCGCGGATTATGTTAATGTCGTTCTCATTCTCTTTTGATCCGCAGCAACGAAGGGTGCACGGAGAGCGAGTCGGAGTAAAAGAGAAAGAGAGAGAGAGAGAGAGAGAGAGAGAGAGGAGTGCGGGAGATTTCGATGAAGGGTCCCGGAGGGTGAAACTCGCAGCGCACGAGACAGAAAGCACGACGGGGGTGGCGGCGGCAAACGGTGAGTCATACTTTATCCCCTGGCTTTCCAGGGGTGAGGGAAGTGACTGGTCGCCGTCATCCCCCGTTTTCAGGGCTACAGACGAATCCCCAACATCGCTCGGAACGACCCTACGCTGAAATTATATTTCTTCCGACGTACAGGCGCCGAAGCTTGCCGTTCGAATCGCGTCTACGATGTTTTCAGATCGAGTCGTCCACGATTTTCTCTGCGTTCTCCCGTTTTTACCGAACAATAATTTTATAAATTTCGAGAAAAAGATTTCGTTATATCGTCGCTTCAAAGTGGATAAGTACGACGGTAAAAAGTGCCGTCAAGATTCCATAAAAAGATATCGTCGAAAGCGAAACCATGCGCGCTACGCGTAAGCCTCGGGAGAGGCACTTTAATTTTGACTAACAAATTTCGGGGTAAGAGTTTACGTGACACTCGAAGGAAGGAGCGGGCGTACGAAGGCCACAGCTGGCGCTGAATCATCGAGACCTGCTTCACGAGCGTTACCAAGGTTTCCGAGTAGATTCGTGTAACTTATCGCTTCCTCTTATCGAAAGGACCAGAAAAAGTACGTCCTCGAGTACGATAGAAGTCCGACGAAAAAGGTTCGGGCACTCTGTGCGGCTACTACGAACACAAAGATAATTAGTATCGCGACTACCGAACGACTACACTTTTTTCTCTTTCTAATCTTTTCTTTTCTTCTCTTTCTTCCTTTCTTTCTTTCTTTTTCTTTTTATCATCGACGAGCCAATGCACTCGAGCACAGAGAGTATTGTGTTCCTAAGGCGACGATCGCTTTGGCTCTGGAACAACGCTTCGTAACGCGATAGCGAACCGAGAGTCGGTATCAGCTGACACAGTGATCATAAATACACGAACCGGAAAGGCTTGAGAGAGCGGCGCGACGCAGCTGGTAACAATATTATTCTCTAAGTTACGGCTTCCCAGGCCGAGGAGAAAGAAAAGTTGCGGTAAAAAGGTCAAAACTAACGAAGCTGCCTATAAGGAAGCGTTAGAAAAATTATGGCATCCTGACGAAACGACTGACGAGCGAGTCGGATACGAAAGAAATTAAATTCGATGACTACGGCGTTTCTTCCCTCTTGCCCTCGTAATCCGAAGCTCCGGACTAATTTCTCCTTTGTCAAACATAATCGAACCCTCGGTCTTGCGAATTAAGTATTCACGATCAAAGTCCACGTGCGTATGCTGGCACAATGATCGCATGTAAGCCCTCTTTCTCTCGAACGTTAGGTCGACCCGATAGCCGTAGGTAACTAAAGCGACCACTCGAAAGGCAAGGACAATGCGAACGACGAACGCTCGTAACAGTAGATATTCGAGGTAACTTTACGCTCGATCTCCATTTTCTTCCTCTTTGCCCGCCACTCGGCATCGAGCATCGTCTCGAAGGAGTGCCCCGGTGGTGGCCACGAGGGAGTTGCCACGCTGTGGTGAGACGCGTAAAAAAGAAAGGGTGCCGACGAGACACGTGCGAATTGAAATTTCTCCAACGGTCGACCCGGCCCGATTCGTCCTCCTGCCAATTATCGCCAGACGCCGAGCGAGATCACGCGGAAGCTTTCAAAAGTTATTCCCCGTTGTTTCTTTTTTTCTTTCTTTCCTCTTTCAATCATCGAACCACTCTGGATCGCGTTCGCGTTACGTCGGGAAATTGGAGGCTCCCGGTTTGCAAACGGATTACAGCTTATCGCTCCTCGAAAATTCCACCGGCATCGATCTCGTCTGCGACGCGCGTTTCCCTATTAAAGCCGAGTTGCCGAGGGAGGTAAATTATTACGCGGGATAAACAATTATGGAGTTATGAATTATTACGCGGCCTTTAATTCCGCATCGTGGTATATACCTACCTACGTGCGCCATTGGACGTAGCTCGGGGCGATCGCGAGAGACGACGGCAAGAGATGCTGTAATAGAATCGAGCGAGAGAGATGGCTATAGATGGAGAGATAGAGAGAGAGAGAGAGAGAGAGAGGGTGGAAGAGGGGAAGTATTCAAGCAGACACGCTTTTGAAGTCTTGCGAAGGATAATCCCCGAGCGAAGAATCGAAGATTAACAAAGTCGTATTCGCGAACCACATGGCTCCCGGCACGAAGGAAACGAGTTCGCGATAAGAACGGCTCTTTCGAGATATTCGCGAGGAAATAAGCTCGTCGCGCCTTCCACGAACAAAAGCCCTTTTGATAAGAGGGAAACGATCAAAGAGAAAGGACAGGATTATCGTCGAATCCTCGACGGATCCCATCAAAGCCGGACGTTTCGAGGGAACGTCGTTTGATTCGACATAATTGTATATGATTACTTGCATTCTATCCAAAGAGGATAGTTTCCTTTATCGAACGATAAAAACTAGAGTGCTCGTTAACCGAGTAATCTTCCGGTTAAAGTGTATCGCGAATATCCGATAAAAACGATGGTCGATTGATAGTCGGAAAACGTACCATGCCCTCGTCTATCGACGTATCTTCCTCGAAGTAACATTCGTCGGCGTCTTCCGGTGTCAGGACGGCAGGAGTTTCCGCCGACTCCTCCTTGATATCCTGTCTCCTCATCCAATCCATGTCGTCGAGTTTTTTACGCGTTGAAATTTTTTCCTCGATCGTAAAAACGATAGAAAGAGAGCTTCTTCCTCTCCTCGAGGAACGAAAAATAGGAAACTCTCTCATTCACGATCACATGTCTCACACAACTCGATCTCGGGGACGTACACCTGGGACTTACACCGTTTGATATACTCTCTCCGTTATCGTTCCGTTATCGTAGCGGGTCCACGTTCGACACTCCGATTACGAGTCGAATACGGCGTTGCCTCTCGAGTCTGACATTTGCGAAATGTCAAACCTTCACGATTCGACCGACCGAATTATCCTTCCCGCCGATCGTGATCCTCGATAAAACGAGATCTCTCTACTATCCGCACAGAAAATATCGACAAAAGACGGAAAGTACCGTCGATCACTCCGAATTTTTTTTTCCAAAAAAAAAAGTGAAAATATCGTCACATGGAGAAACGATCCATCGATATCAACGCGAACACACCGACGATCCCTTTCGGCAGGATTTCCTTACGAGCACGCAGCTCGTAAAAGTCAGCGTCGTTCGACCACGCACACGTAAATACGCGAAATTCTATCGGAAGAGATGAAAAGAAAAAGAGAGATAGTGAAAAAGGGACAGAGAGAGAGAGAGAGAGAACGAGACAGAAAAAGAGAGAAATACGCGCGCGCAGACGGCGCGTGTGCGCACGAGCGAGCGAGCGAGCGAGCGAGCGAGCGAGCTAGCTAGCTGAGCGAGCGAGCCACGACGGCGGTGCAGCTGCAACTGTGTGTGCACGCCGGGAATGCTGGAGGTGGTATGGAGGCGGCGAGCCGGCTTGCGTTCTCCTCTCCTTTCCTCTCTCTCTCTCTCTCTCTCTCCTCTTTCTCTCTCTCTTACTCTCATACGAAGGCGCGCGCGCGTTTTCTCTCTCGCACTCTCGTCTTCTCCACAAAGCCGGCCGGAAAGCGTCTGCCTGTCCTGCGAGCTTCCCGCTGGACGAACGTGAGTCGAGAGAAGAGACGGGAGAAGGCAAGAGTGGGCGAAGAGGAGAGGCGGAGAAGGGAGCGGAGGTGCACTCTAACGAGGGTGGCCGAGGGTTCCTTTTCTCTCTCTCTCTCTCTCTCTCTCTCTCTCTCTCTCTCTCTCTCTCTCTCTCTCTCTCTCTCTCTCTCTCTCTGTCTCTCTGTCTCCGTCCTTCTTTTTATTCCCACTCCACCTTCCAACTTTGACGCTCTTCGTCACTCCGAGCAGCATCCATTTTCTCTCCTTCTCTTGCCCCCACTAGCTAGCTCGGTCCCCTCCACGAACCTCGACGATCCACCCCCCACTCTGCTCCGGAGTCCGACTCGCCGCGGGTTCAGGGACGATCCCTTTTCAGTCCAGACTAAGGGGTCAGCGCCTCGAAGGATCCCACAGATATACTCTGAAAGTTTTCTTTTCCTTTTCCAGGAAGACGGAATGCGTATCCTTATTTTATCTCTCGAGAAAGGATCCTTTGTTTCTCCGTATCCTTCGATTACTTTCTTCCGCATAAAAGAGATTGCTCGACTCGGAGGAACGTGCCTAGCCGATTGCGAAATTATCATCCTCTCTATTTGCTTAACCAGGATCCAACTATGTTCCACGAATATACGTGCGATCCGTAGAAGCGACGTGTCTCCTGGTCATTCCGAGTGCTTAGGTTCGCCTTGGGAGAAAACAACACGGAGGAGTATCCCTTTCGGCGATAGGAAACGAACGAACAAAAGGACTAGAAGGCGATAAGACTCGAGAGAAAATATTGCGAGTTCAGCGAGTCTCGTGTATGCTTCGAACAAACACGGTGTGTCCTCGGTCACGCACCGTTGCTCGCCAAAGGAGCTAACGTTGCTACATCCCTGAGTCCCTATCCCTTGCGACAGACGGAGAATACGATGTCCCAACGCGTGCGACAAAGAGAGGCAAAGATAACTCGGAAAGAGCGCAGGGGCGGCGAAAGATTGATATGAAATGTCAGGAAGAGAGAGAGAGAGAGATAGAGACGCGAACGCACCTGAATAAACTCCCCGATGACCGTAACGCCTTTTCGAAATCGCGAACGAGATCGTTAAAAATTAATTACTCGAGAAACGTGCGAAATCCTCTGAGATCGGAGAGATCGATGATACGAGAGAGACTGTAGAGGTAATCCTGTATCCGCGGTGACGTGGCGCAAAGATTACTTTTACGGTTTCATCGATTCATCGACGAAACTAAAAGTAATAGTTTAACGAAGCACGCACGGAATTTATTTCGCGTACGATGCACCGCAAGTCCAAACGGACGATCCTATCTTGGCTCATCGCATTCCTCGATTCCTCGATGGATGTAAAATCCATTTAACGTCGATTCCTCTTTTTCTTAATGTCGAATTTATTCTTAATGTCTGTCCGGGAATATACTTTGATTGGAAATTAATACAAAATCGAAATAAAGATACCTTTGCACCTCTTTTGGCGTCGATCGAGAAACTCGTAGCTACGTTACTGCGGGAACCACGAGAGAGCCGCGAAATGTTGAAAAAGGGAGAGGGAGAGCGAGCGAGAGAGAGAGAGAGAGAGAGAGAGAGAGAGAGAGAGAGATCTGTGCAGTGTGTGTTAGTCATGAGTTGCCCATGGCAACCCACGCGGCAGCTACGCACGCGGCTCTAGGCACATCGTTCCAAACGTATCGCACACCGACGACCGACTTTGTGCGTGTTACGTGCGTGTGTGCGTGCGTACGAGCGACGCGATACGAAGGGAGCCCGATTACGTAGACTTGTATGCTCGTACGTGCGCCCGCGCGCATGCAGGCACGCACACAGACGAGCGAGAGAGTACAAGACACGCATAGCTAAGTTAATTGATTTCGGCTCTGTCGGGCCGCCTCGATATGTTGCCACCCGATCGAAGCAACGCATCGAAAACGCGTTAACGCAATCGAATCGAAGACCCAGGTTCGCGTTGAACGATGCTTCGTTTTCGAAATTCTCCAAGTATTCCTCTATCCTTATTATTCCAACATTTACAGAATCGTAAAATATACGAGAGTAAAAGCGTTCGTAACGATTTTTCGAGAGAGAGGATTTATCGCCGCGGGGATTAGAGTAATCTGGACGATGGTCCGGACACCTTTTTATCGTAGACGCAACAGGATGAACGCTGCGCCATTCGGTTCGGAAAACGCGAAGTGGTAAGGTCCGGAGGGCGGTCGTAAAAACTAGGGTCGAGTATTATGCGTCGACGGTCGGCTTGACCTACAATATGGATTGCGTTAAATAACTCGGTTACGTCCATCGTCTCTATTCCCTTTGCCGCGTTGCCTCGTTAAAGAGTTTAAATTTGAAGAAGAATCTTTCTGAAATCGATTATTTTTATAACAGATAATTTTACCGTTTTAACGATTATCTTAAACGATCGAATAACCGTTATTCGATCTCGAAAAGCGAACTAACCAACGCGAATATTATTCTCACGTAACGCGTATAACACGATCCTCGAAGACTTTTGACCTCCGCGTTATCCTTGCACCGCGTTATTCCAGCCGCGACTAGCGCATCAAGCTTCGTACGTAGGTATGCATCGATGCAACGTTATACCCCGTATCGAACGGATTTGCGAAGAAGAGAAGAGGAAGAGAGAACGGTGATAATGGGAGAGGCATTAAATTCAAATGGACCGCAAACGAAATGTACTCGCGATATCGAAGTACGACAACCGGATCGTCCTTGGTCGAACGATCGTAAAATGTTGCGACCGTTCTATGAAATATTAGCGAGCATCAACGACCGTAGGAAACGTGCGTGCGTGCGTTCTCATCTTGTATTTCATAGAAACGACGAGCCACCTACGCGGCGATCGAACGAGTCGAAGCTGGAAAAAGATTTTCTCGAAATCTTGGCACCTTCTCCAATTTCCTACGAGCTCGGTCTCTTTTATTACTACTTTCGAAACGTTAAGAATTCTTTCTGTCCGTCTTCTTCTTTCTTTCTCAAATCCATCTTGGCTAGATTTATGTCTCGTGGAAGAGATTTTCGTGGAAAGAACGTAATCTCGTCGAAAGATATTTTCGTTCTTTTTTTAGGAAACTATAGAAACTTTCTAAACGACTATACGCGATCGTTAATGATAAAATAATAAACTTAGACATATAGGATAAACTCGCGAGTACGAGGTAGAACCCGCTGGAATCCCATTTGTTCATTAGATTATCCGAATCGCTTTGGGTTTCCCTACGTCCTAGATTTATTCAGTAATCTCGTTCCGTGTGCTTCCCATGCAGCCGGTTCGTTCGCGAACTCGCTTTCTATGGAAGTGCGTACCGCGAAATCCTGTTTGTCTTTCATCATCTAGGGACGCTATATGAGTGGACGAGCGTACACGACGCGAATAGTCGGACGTCTTTACCTCCTGCGAGTTAAACGGCTAACGAGCCCTAATTGATTTAAGAATTCTTGGTAAATATTTTTTACAGGGCGTCGCGCAAATCGTATTATCCCAACCGTACTTTTGAAGAAATCAAAATTTAACTGGAAGGCTAAAACGATTTTGCGAGAAAAAATTCGCGTAAGATTCTTTTGAAGATTTCCGCTCGCATGCCGGGGAAGGCGAAAGATCGTTTCGAGAGATTTACATCCCGAGGAGAAAGAGAGAAAGGAAGTGGCACGGGAGCGAAAGAGAGAAAAACGGACGTACTCGGAAGCCAAAAGGGTTCTCGGGAAGCTGAAAGAGATCCCACGAGAAAATGTCCCTTCTGGAGCTCCCTCTTTCCTTTTTCTCGTCTTAAAAAGTAAACGCTGTGGTAAGCGCGAGACGACTCGACGCCCGCACGAGTCCGAAAAAAATGATCCAAAGACTAGATCGTAGGCAATTAGGTCGATTAACCGATTGCGAGACGCTTCCAGGACTCCGATGCTAATCGTTTAAAATGCGACGATTTCGTCATCGCGGCAAACCGAATCGTGTCGCGTTTTCTAGCGAGCGAACGGTTTATCGCTAAAAATATTAGTCGGTGTATCAAACGACGACGGGAGCAGCTGCCACGCTCGTTATCCGACGAGAGATATCGTCCCGCTTCGACCGGCAAGAAATTGTCGCGTCGTGATCGCGCGAACGAACCAACGCAGCGTGCCTTCCCCTTCTGCCATTAAATAATGCGATAAGTTTCGAGTATCTCCTATGGCAGAAAGAGAAGAAGGAGCTCTCGTTCTAGATTTAAAATATGCGCGACGATCGTTTACTCTCGTTGGATTTCCAAACGCGTATCGCGAACGATTGTATTTACTTAACGTCGACCTCTTTGGATCGTCGCTCTTTTCTCCCGATCATCGTTGGCAGGGCAAAGGTAAAAAACAAAAAAAAAATAAAAAGAGTTATCAAGAAGAAAGTCTGGGAAACGTAGTTAACAGAAAGTATCGAGGCAATGATAATAGCGTGAGAGATATCAAGAAGACTATCGATATCTCTTCTCTCGAACTTTCTCGGCGAATGAAATAGAAATTCTCGCGCGGTCGCGATCGTCTCTTAGCTCTTGTCCTTTATTTCTTCTTCTTCTTATTCTCGAGAGAATTTTCTTCGGCCGATGTCCATAGCGATTCGTCGCGTTACTCAGAGAGAACGATTAAACCGAGTACGAAGAACGCGGCCACGCCCTTCGGCTACGAGTCCGTTGTCGGAGGCTTTCGGAATGTAAAAGCATTATGTTGAACGCTAACGCGTTCTTTCTTCTGAAAAGTCTATACGAATGTCCTTGCGATCGAACTCTGCGCGTTTCGAGATGTTTCTCTTTCTTTCTCTCTCTCTCTCTCCCTTTGTCTATTAAACTCGCATAGGCGTACAAGTAAACTTACAAAAGATCGGATAACGATCCGTAAAGAATATTAAGAGATTCTCTATCGAAGAAGACGTTTCTTCCTTTCTCTCCCTCTCTTTTCCTCTTTCTCTCGTTCCTCGTAGAAAGAAGCGCTCGCTGACTAGAGAATCGACTTTTGACGTCGAGTTCGTGGCAGCCGGCATTTACCGTATTAACTCTAATTAGTGGTAATTAGGAGAAATTCCTCGTACGGCGCCATAAATTGAAACTAGCGTAAAATAGCGAAGAAAGAGGAGAAGAAGAGGAAGAATAGAAGAGTACCACAGGAGAAAGAGAGAGAGAGAGGATCGGTGAACCGAAGCGAATCGCTATGCTAGCGAAATGAAATTGTAATGTCGATCTTGCGAGAGCAATGATCTCTCGCTATCTCTCTCTCTCTTTCCCTCTTCTTCCATTCCTATCTCCTTCTCGAATCCTTTGTCTCGGAGGGATTTTCGTTGGTAGCTTTCGCCCATGATTCCGATCGATTCGTTCCATAGGAAAATTAATCGAATTGATTTTATATCGCGCACGCTCGGAATAATTCTCTAATTAATCTCGCTCAACAACGGCAGGATGAAGTTTATTAATTGCGAGAGACGCGCCGGAGCCTTCCAAACGATATTTTCCGAGGATTCGAACGATAAAAGCGGCGCCATTCGTTCGAGACTCGAAGACTCGTTCGCGATCGGACGTGTTATGAAATGTTCTATCACCGCCGACTCGCGAGAATTATGCTTCGACGCGAGCGTGGTACTTACGCGCATGCGATACGCGTTGCCTGACGTAAGAGATCGACCTTTTCTTTGTTGAATATCGAGAAACATCGACGATCGAGCGTCGTTGTGAAATTCTTATACCTATCGTCGGCAAACATGATCTTAAACAAGCGCATTACGAGTATTCGTAAATACTAGACGTTTGTAAATTTGCGCACTGGCGCCGAGGGCTCTCTCGTTCGTAGGTTCGTTCAAAAATTCTCATTGACTCCGAGGAAAGCTACTTTGCGCGTCTTTGACCGAGGCGAGCCGCGGGAGAAGCAATAATAGAATAGTTATTAATGATCGTAAAGGAAAATAGAGAAAAGAATGACAAGTGGAACGGAGCGGAGTGAAATATCGAAGACGCGACGAGATAAGGAAATATGGGACGCAACGTGGATGCAAGTTCGACGAACTTAGTCGTCGGTGGCGACGAAACGAGTAGCCGGATCGCGCGCCGATTGCGCAATTTCGAAAGAACGTCGTAACGGCGCTCTATGGCTCCGGCTTCTACGAGAGGGAGACGCTAATAGAAGACCGGAAGAACGACGAAAAGGAGAAAAAAGAACGTGTTCGTTCGGCGATAGACCGCAAACCGTAAGCGCGTGCCTCCCATCGTATATATAGCCGTACCCGCGCGGATCCACGAAAAGGAATATGCGCTGCCCGCTGAAAAATCAAAAGGGATGAATCAGGATTTACGGCGAAGGGACCGCCTACCGGAAGAAAAAGTTCGACGATCTGGGACGGATATAAATACGAAGGAAACGGAACGTTTCGATCTGCGGCCAGCTGGAAATGCACCGTCAAAGATCTCGAAAAGCATTTCTGTGTCCAGCGTCTTGCAAGCTGAGCCGAGAATTATTGCCGTTTGAAATAACACGAGACGCGCTTTTCCACGAAATTATTTCAAACGATAATACGACGTTAAATTTGAATTCTGCATTCGACAGAGAAACGCTCGGAAGTCGACTTTATTTCGTGCTCGGGCTCTAACAGCGGCTTTAAGAAAGATGGCCGGGCGAACGGTGAGTGGACCCAAATCGCGGCGGCGCGATGCGAAGGAATGCGCCGAGGTATTTCGCGACGCCAAGATCCGGAGGGAGAATCTCGTCGAAGCAAGGGACGGTGGTACATCGGGAAGAAAAGGACGAAGAAAAAAGCTGGACAAAGACCGAGAGAGAGAGAGAGAGAGAGAGAGAGAGAGAGAGAGAGTGGCCGAGAGGTGGTCCAGCCGTACACAAATTGCTTACAGAGAAAAAAGCGCTTCTTCGTTTGTCTTCTTTCGCGTCTCTTCCCCTTCCGAATATCTTCGCCTTTTTTGTTCGTCCTTGCTCTCGCTAGCTCATCGGGAATAAAAACGTCGAAATGTAATCGATCGACGAAGAAAAATCCCGCGGTAGTAAATGCGGAGTCGTCCAAGGTAAATATCCCAAGCGCAAAGAATCATTAAAAAGTGCAAACGAGTTCTGTTGTTTCTAGATGAAAAAAATATGTCACGTTGTTAATCTCGGACGCCGTTTCGCTCGCTCCACCTTGGTTTACCGAGGAAATTAACGTAGGCAACGTTCCGTGCGGCATGCGAAGAACTTTTTCACAGCAGCGTTTAAAAGTTATCCTGTTGGAATTAGAGAACACCGCGCGGTGCGTACACCTCCGCTACGCCCTTTCCTTATTCATGAGTTCTCCGTAAAGTACGCTCGAATTCTCTCGTTCTACGGGTGCAATTTATACCGCGTTATTCTCGACGCTTTAAAACATCTCGTACAAAAAGGATACATTTAGAGTAAAAGATGCTCGAGCGAAATCCTTGAATATTAAGGTCCAACGCTTGGATGTCCTCTAACGTTGCTCGAAATTCCTATCGAAGAAAAAAGTTGTAGAAAAAGCTCGTCTCGTAGGAATCGAGGAGTACGACTCGAAGTCGATTCGACGGGGAATTCATCGGGGAGAAAAGAGGTCGGGACAACAAAGGATTTCTAATGGGCGTTGGGCAGCAGCGTCCAGAGAGGAAACCTTATAAGGTAAAGCTCGCGAGGTGCCTTCACCTCCTTTTGGTCTCTCTCTCTCTCTCTCTCTCTCTTTCTCTCTCGGTCTTTCTTGTTCTTCTCCGAGCACACTCGGACTCCTGCGAGCGCTCGGAGGCGCCTACGTGGCCGGATTTAGACCGAAAAAGAAGCAGCTCGACTTTCGGGAGGAAGACGACGAAGAAGACTTCGTCGCAGCGGCAGCGCGACGAGCACGCTAAAAGGAACGCTGTCGCGAGCTGCAGGCTCGATCGTGACCGGGCGCACCGCCGTTGGCCTTCGATCTCTCGATCGATACCGTACTCGAGTCCGGTTTTCGTGCAAAAAGCGTCTCTCGAGATTGAAGGGAAAAAAACGGACAAAGAAAGTAAGGGCAAAAACGAGGAACAATGAGAACTGTCTCGCACGAGCGTGTCCCCTGCTCGATCCTGTCCTTGAAAAATAAAGTCGCTTTTAAAATGGATATATCGAGGAGCGCCTACGATGGATTTTATAGCGGTCGATTCGTTTCCTTCGTAATTTATCTCGATCTTCGTATACCGCGGTGGAGTAAAAAGTACGGTAATGAAACGAGAATTACGAGTTCGCGCGACAAGCCGTTACCGTTCCTTTCACTAGCCATCGAGATAATAGTCCTCGCATATCGTCGTTACACTCGTAAAGTATGCATATGCGTGTTAATTGGACGCCTGGAGTGCTCTTAAAGCGTATCGATCGATCGCTTCGAATTAACCCGGCCGGGCAAGGGACACGCTCGCGCGAAAAGTGCTCGCCGACGCGTATGGAATACCGATAACGACGTTCCGAGGGCCGAAATCCGTCGTACTAAAGAGGAATAAACGCGCTTACCGAATCGCGCGTCCTTGGACGAAGGGCTCCTTCCGAATCGTCCCGATTCGCTGGTATCGATCTACCGAACGAACCCGTACGAGGAGGATGCAAATTAACTACGTACGCGGCTAGCGACGGGCAACGGATCGTAGAGCGTTGCACGTGCATACATATGTAGCAGCATGACGCATTCGCATTCATGTATGTAGATTCAAGACGGTCGAAATCCTTTTGCGAACCAATCGACCGGACGATGCGAGCCCTCTCGCGTTACCGTGACTCGAGCGTGGCGCCAAAACGCAAAGGAAACATCGACGTCCGTGGGGACGGATGCATAAGTTATACCATCTTTGTCCTCGTACGTTCGAAAAACCCCGTGGGAACCTTTCGGGACGCAACCGATCGAGTTGGAACGAAGATTCAGCGGACGACGAACTCGTTCGATTTTCGTTCGAGGGAAAAAAAGAAAAAAAGAAAAAAAAAGAAATAGGAAAGTCGGCCCCGATCGGAAAGATCGACTTTCTCTATCGGAACGTCTCGAATCGAAACGTTTACGAAAACTCACCATATTGAGAAGATCTTTGATCAAGGACGATCGAACGGTCGCCCTCGAGGATTTGGTCCTTCGAACGGCTACCAGAGAACCCTCTCGCGTCGACACGATTCTCGGCATGGTGTTCGACCTCACCAACCGGTACTCTTCCCCCGGACTCCTCCTCTTCTTCTTGAACGTACCGCACAGCATGTTTGCGCACTCCTTTCAACGGGCTCTCGACGAAACGAGAAAAAGGTCCCATCAACGCAAGAAGAAACGATTTAAACGGGGGACGCGCGTTCCTCTTTACGGGAAGGTCCTCGCGCTCCAAGACGACGTCTTCCTCGTCGTAAAGAGTTTACAGAAGAGCGCCCAGACCGAATATTTTTTCTCGCGACTACGACACCGACATGGCGCCGTCCAGAGATTCCTGCATCTATTTACCTCCCTACTACCACCTTCGTTCCTCCCCCACCTCCTCGGCCTGCTCCTTCTCACGGTTTCAGAGCTCCTTTTATTCGATTCCTCCGTTCGTCGAGCGTTCCGCTAGCGGCACCACTTTCGGCATCCCTTTGCCTCCGTCCCTTCTCCCTCCTCTTCCTCCTCCTTCTCCTCCTATCTCTCTTTCTTTTTTTCCTTCCTCGACTATCGTCGACACCCACGTACTAATTAAGCTCCAACGAAGAGCACGTCCGCGCGTGCTCTCTCGCCTTCTCGAACGACTTCTCGACGGCGACTGAGCGGAGAGCGATCGAGCCGAGATCCGGAGGTGATCGACCGGTAAAAGGAACTGGTTGTTGGATCGATACTCGCGATGCTCGCGTGGCCGCGCTCGAACCGGAGATCGTCGACCGATCTTGCTCGAATTTATCTTGGCTACGACGGTCCTTGCGCCACGCCGTAAAGTCGATTATTATTTTCTATCGGGTCGAAGGCATCTAATTCGAGCGTCGAATTCCCCTTCTCCTTCGAGAAGACGTCGATTTCAACGCGTAATTTATGCTACCGTCGCGGTCCAGGTTCGAAACTACCAGAGAGAGGGAGAGAGAGAGAGAAGACTCGCGTCTTTGCTTCCTCGGAGATCGAAAGATCCGATCGAGCGTGTCGGCACTTGCGTCCGAAAGTCAATTAACGGAATCTCAGGCAGCTCGAGTCGCAGTGAGAGCCGAGAGTCGACTGAAGGCATAAGGCTCCGTTGTGGTCGTCGAAGGAACCCCACCACGTTGATTTCAACAACACCCGGCACCCAGGCCGACCGGACGACCTGGTCGCGTGGCGCTCGGCACAGATACGCAGTGTTTCTCAAAAGTCCTGCTCCTTTCCTTTTTCTACCGCTCCTCGTTCGTTCTTTGCCAATCGACGACGATCGAGACGCGATCCTTCGCGTGCGTATCGATATTCCGTCGCGATACTCCTACGAGGAGGCTTACGAACGGGTTTGACTCGAAGGATTAGCGTAACGCCGCTGGAACTATATCCATCTTCGCAACCGACTGACCCCGTTACCGATCTAGAATATCGAAATTAATCGCCTCGAGCCGACATCCTTCGTAATTCGAGAGCAACGCGTAGGACGAAGCAATCCAAGATCAAGCGCGCGAAACTTCCTACGATCTGTTCGAACGATATTCCTCGATTTAATCGCGTCTCGTTTACGACACGTCGAATCGAGGAGCGGAGACCGAGCAGGATCGTATGAAAAGGAAACCGCTTCGCAAACCCAAAGGTCTCTCTTAACCGCTAATTTCTGCGGTTTTCGTCTAACTTTCCTGTAATCCGCACTCCCTGCGAGAAGTCCTTCGCTTCTTAGTCCTTGACGCGTAACGAGGAAGGCGTGATCGATCCTATTCTTTCGCGAGCGCATAAAAGGCTCGTACGAGTCAAAAGGTTGCGTCCTTCGCGCCGTCGAACGGAAAGTAACGCGATGATCGCTCGAAGAGCGATCGCTTTTGCAAGGAACGCGGTTGGGCACCATTCTGCTTTTGTGACTAATCGAACTCGCCTCGGACAAGCGATATATTTACGTGCGAATCGCAACACGCGATCGCTACGCGGCTATCGCGATTACTCGACTCCAAAGCGTTTAAGGCAGGGACTTGTTCCATGCGCCCTTCGAAACGATCGGAAGAAATATATATAATTTTCGCATGACTCACCGCACCCTCGAGGGACTGTCCGAATTAGTCAGAGGGCTCGACTCCGATTTATATCGTATCAATATTTTTTTCCACACCTTCGGAATATACGTCGACGCGAGATACGAGAACCTGCGAGAGAGTCGCTCGTATTCGCCGACTATTTCTTTCTTTCTGTACGATTGGTCCGCGATAAAGAGAAGCTGCGACGAAAGAAAATTTGAGAATCCCTGAGAACGCAGGTTTTACCTGGGGGATACGCATGCGCCGAGACCGACAGATGTTTCCTCCTCGCCAACTGTTGCACGCTCCCGAGAAGCGAGGCTGCATCTGATTTACCAAAGAAAGAAAAACGAACGGAAGAAAGGAAGAAAGATTCTGCTTCTTCTCTCCCTTCCTTTCGCGTCCTCTCGAAGAAGCTCGCGCTCGTGCTCCTAGCTCTTTTCGCTCGAAACGCCTCCAAATGGATCCCCGAGGACCGAAAGGGAGTGCGAACCTGCGAGCTTGGTTTAAACAGCCCATCGAACGCTGCCCTTGTGTCCTCGAATTCGATCCGCTCCGACGACAAGCAACGCGATACTCTTCGGCTCGAGTGGCGAGCAGAAAAATCTATTAGGAAGACTCGACCCCCATCGGACCGGGTTATCCCCGTCGTTAATAGTTCCGAACGATGGACGGAACATCGATTTTGTAAACGCGCGATTCGTCGGCGGCTCGTTCACGTTTTCTTCTCGCGTTTCGTCTCGTACGATCTCCTACTGGCACAACCTTTCTAAGATCGATACGAGCAAAAGGCCACTTTCTCCCGAGACTTGGAACCGTCGCGTCTTACGAATCGAACTCCGAGGAATAAAATCGAAAGCGAAGCATGTAGGTAGACGCTCGGGTACCTCGCTGCGTTTCGAAGAGATACGTCTTGCTCGAAAGGGAGGATGATCGCGAAAGGAAAGAAAGAAAAAAGAAATGGGACTCGATCGAAGCCACCTGCTTAGATCGAGACGCGACTCGGTCGCGACTCTGCAATTCGCGTTATAAGTCGCAGCGTGCCGGCGAGATTTATCGTGTCTCGTGTATCGAGGAGCATGCGTCGAAGCCCTTATTACGGCTTATTAAGCGGCAGTAAGCCGGCACGTCGACGATCCTGAAAACCGGTCGTCGTTGCTCGAGACGAGCACGAAGCGATGCGAGGAACTCCGCATCACCTGCCTGCCTCTTCTCTTCTTCGCCAGAACGAGAACCTTCCTCTCGCATCCCTATCTGCTTTCTTCCCCTCCGTCCTTTTTCCTCCTCGACGAGATCCATCCTACAGCCGCACGGCTCTCCTCTCTCTCTCTCTCTCTCTTTCCCTTTCTTATTCCTTCCGTAGCCGCCGCTCAAATCTTGGCTCTCGTCGAGGGGGAGGCAGATTGCTTAACGACGCCAACCACCTGCCTCGAAAAGAGGAACACGTGCTGCCTATACTACGAGGCAGCTGCCATCCACGATACCGAGTGCCGATATGTACACAAGCGTGCATCGGCTAACACCCAAAAGCCGAGGTGTTGAGAGAGAGCTCCGATTCGCAACTCGACCCTTCTTTCTTTCCTTTTACGAGCGCCAATACGTTTGCTCTCTTTTCGATGTACCTGCTCGAAAGCAACGTCTTCGATCTTCGATCGATATATTCGACGCGCGTCGACTTTATCACCGAACTAGATTACTTTCTTCGCGCAAGCCCGTAGATCGGAACGACGCGGTTCCGATCAATTAGATCCTTGACGCGATACGAAAGAGATCTGCGGAGGTAACGCGTTTCGAGATCCATGCTGGTAGTCTAGCCTATTAACGGAAGGACGGCAACAGATGGCAAATAGGACGCGTGGCCGATGCGCCGATAGGATTCCGCTCTTTCTTCGAATCTCGTAGAGAGAAAGGCGTAGCCGTCGATCGCCACGAATCGCTATCCTCAATTTGCGACTCGACGTAGAGCAATCATTTCTATGGAGGACTCGCGGCAGAAAGATCTGACCTTGATATGGAGAAAAACAGAAGCCCTGCGAGAGATACGGAAGGGAGGGTAGCCGAGGGGAGAGACGAGCCGAACGCGCAGCTGCCCTTTGCCACGTGCAGCACGCACCTACCTGAATGATTTCTCTCTTTTCGAGGTCTCTCCCGATCCTTCACGCTTTTTATGCGAGCACAGGTACCGGGCCTCGATCGCAGAGGAGATAAGTTTTCCGAAGAAAAGATTTGCTCCCCTTGAAGAAACCACTTTTACGACGTTCTACCGCGTTGGAAGAAAATATTAATATTAATGTCGATGCTTCGTCGAGAAAAATCCTTGGTACGGTAATTAAAGAACTTTTACTCTTCGGGATGATGGATGCGCCTGTCAAAGCGACGCAGGAGTATAATTTGAGAAATCGAGTAAACGGAAAAGCTCGGAGCCGCGGATAGGATCTCGTGACTAACGAGATCCAACGGATATAGTAATATCATCGGACAAAGGCTTCGTTCGTTCTCATCGGGACTCAGGATGCCGCGAACGTTTGTACGGATGCGGATACGACGAAGCCCGCATACTAATAACCACCGGAAGTTCTTAAGCGTTCGTCTATTTCGCCAGGGGCATGTCTCGACCAATCTTGCCTCGCGACTCGATGTTATTATCTTAACGATCGAATAATGCCTCGATATCGCCTACTCGTATCCCGCTACGGCTAAACGATTCTTGGAAAGACTTTTCTCGACATTATGCGGGGCTTCGTTATGCGGTATTTTCGTTACGATTAAATTATATAATCTCCTTGGACGTTTCGTTTAACAGCGCTGGATCGTTTAACGTCGCGTCGTACGAGATATAATGCGCGGCCGTACAAAGCGCGCGCTTTAAAAAGTTACAAATTCGAATCGCTCGACGATAGCGCCGCCCGTGTTTCGCGCGGGAACATCGTCGAAGAATCCTATTGGAATCTGTTATACCGACGAACGTTAACAACCGATGCGGAACGTCGGTAAAGTACCGCACGCGGATAACGACGCGGAGCAGGTCGCTGCAAGACCGACGTCTTCCTGCCGCTGGAAGGCGACGGATAGGCGGTACGGTATATAATAAATTATTAAGTTGTATACAACGTATTGCGTGCAAATCGTTGTCGAGATATAATTAAAAGCTTCGCTATTATTAACGCGCTCGAAACACGTGCGTGCAGAGCCTTCCGATGCTGAAAACGAGTATAAAAAAATATCTGCATCGGCCTACATCTTATCTATAAATACGCTAATAAATCTTATCGTGACGTTAAATTAACAGCGATTAAACGTACGTGTGATTTATATTTAAAAAAATTACGACACGTTTTTTTATAGCGGTCTTCGCGGTATCCCGGAAAGTAAATCCGTTCCATCCGAGTCGAGAAAAAGATATTGTAAAAGTAAGTTCAAAGCGTCGAGAGCAACGATCGCTCCCTTCGATCCCGTTCCGTATCATTTTTCGATCGAGTTTTTTAATTATCGCGGTTTACGACAGACGTTTCATCCTCGTATACACCTGCATCGGATTTTGCGGTTTTTCGAAAATCAACCGCTGAATTGCAACGAGTACGGTCCTGCGACGGTCCCCGCACCCACCCAGAGGTCACCGACCAGAGTGCAACGTTATCCGTTCCGCGTTGCCATGTTATCGATCTGTGCACGGCCGCCTTGACCGACCTCCGATGCAACGCCAAGTGCAAGTGCAAAAGCTCTTTCGTCACTCTCCCGCTCTCGTTCTATCCCTCTCCGATCTTTTCCTCCCTTCCTCCGAATCTCTATATCTTTTGGTCGCGAGAAATCGGTTCGTTCGCATCGGAGTTGATATTTCGACGAACGTTTCGTCATCGATCGTCGCGAGGCAATGCGAGACCGTCGTCTCGCCTCGTTTCTTCCATTCCGTTTCCATTTTCAAGTTTTTTAACACGTCAGTCGCGATCGAGTAACAGCAGAGCGAAGACCCAGTTATAACTTTTAGCTTTAGTTTTACTCGACTTTCTTTGTATCGAGTGCCGTGTAATTAGTTTCATTTCGCCCGACTCGCTCGATCTCACCAGGCTCGTAACGAGAGCACATGGTTTTGTTTTTTTCCCGCTGTAAAGAGAGCGAATAAAGTGGAGGATACGATTAACCGTTTCGCAAGAACGTTATCCATCAAGGTGCTATCGATCTGGCGCGGTCTGCCGAGCAGTCGTCGGGAATGCAAAGTGCAAGTGCAAGTGCAACCACGAGTGCAAAAGCTCTTTCGGGCATCGACCGGCACTCGAACCGTGCTCGTACATCCTTCATTCCGTAACAGCTACTCTCTTCTCGTTTCGTTCTCTCCCTTTTCCCCTTTTTTTATCCTCGCTCTCCCGCTCGCTCGAGTATCTACTACTCGTCGTACTTCGAACCTCGCTAAAGATTCAAGGTTACTCGTTGCGCTACCGCGACTACTCGCGTTCCCTCTTCGCGCTGATCTTTCTCGCGCTTCGTCCACCAAGTAAGGACCGATTCGACGATTCGAACCAACTGGTTTCCATCGTTTAGACGAGATTTACGTCGGTCCGAGAAATTTACGATCGTTCGACCGACGCGAAAAACGCGAAAGGAGTCGTTCGTAAAGCTCGAGTTTTTCGTCAAAAGCGAGCGCATGGAAATGCCACTTCGAGCCTTCCAAGCATTCAACGAGCGATACATCTGAGCGACGTCCGACCATCTTTGATAAGATGCCAGTAGCGAGCGAAGCAAACTCTGCAGTTCTATGATTACGTTCGATTTCATCGAATTAACGCCCGGAATCCTGAACAACGAGAGAACTTCGTATCTGACAGGAAGAACTCGAACTAACGGATGGGAATCCTCCCTCTCAGCCCGCTATTTCTCTTTCTCAGCGAAACTCAGCGAGATGGACAAAGTTCGAGTCACGATCGTTTAACCGAGTCGATCGTCGGTAATTTATCGTCGAGTACCTAACGCGTTAACGGCGGATCGAGTTTCGAAACGGGAATCGAAAGCTAAGTGAAACGAATGCTTCTTCGAATCGTTTATATCCGAACAATAAGTAATAGGCGAGTTAACGAAGACTTTCGTAAAACTATCGACGATGGAACCGGACCGTGTTCTCGACTATCGAGCACAGCCCAAAGGCTCGGCATTTTCCGCCGTGACTGTGTACCGTCGTAATATCGCGAATATATGCGCGCAACGAATAATAAAAGGAACGTCACATTTTTCAAGAATGTCATCGCGCCGTCGGCGGTATCTCGTCTTGCGTGTTTCTCGGGCATACGTGTACGACGTATGTACCCGCGTATACATAGGATCGCGCGACGTACGCGTATAGAGTCGTATTATTTAGACCACGTGCCAATTGACACCAATTGAGGAGCGTGGAACGACTACTCGAAGCAGCGAACGTTTGTCTTTCCAAGAGACGTTCTTATCTCGCTTACGATTCGTTTCGTAGGAACTTTCAACGTCGAACGATTCTTGGGTACTGTCAACGATAGGGAACGACTGGATCAACGGTTGTCTCTAAAAATAACATCGAAAGAAACTTTGGTCGGACTCACCACGGTCAGACTATCCAACTCGCCGAGCCATTCGTTCAACAGCTGTTCGGGATCCGTTTCGTTGTCGCTGTCGTCGGCTTCTTCCTCGTAACGATCCATGATTAATTCTTAACTCGGCTTACGAGTCCGAGCTATTGGACTCCTCCGCTTTCTGAAAACGACAAAGACTCGTTGTTGTTATCTCATCCTCGTAAAATTATCCGCGTCGAAGTCGTCGTCGTCGATGCTCTCGACGTATCGGACCGATCTCTATCGAGCGGACGAGCGCCGGTGATCGATACCGAGGCTTTTTAAATGACTCGACGTCCGAATAAACGGTAAATACCCATACGGATACGCAGATGGAGACGGATAAACGGACCCTATTTGATCTGGGTCAAGTGTTACCGCGACTCACAAAATGGAGAAAACAAGATACGAAGCTCCGTACGTCTCGACGTCGAGTACGCGTATAACGGGCCGAAAATAGCTCGGGAAAAAAAGCGGAGAAAGTAAAAAAAACGAGGCATACGGGAGAGGTAGTACATTAAAAGGCGGAGTACACGCGGAGAGATCGTTGCGTCTTTTTACGGTGATTACGGTGCGTTCTCATCGATTTATCGAGAAACGATGCGACGTGTATCCTCGCCCACGCCTGCCACACGGGAGAAAAAATAAGAAACGAGCGTGAGTCAGAGCCGAGGGCGGCGACTCTTCTTCGAGATGTTCTTCTTATTAAAACGCTTCGATTCGCTTCGATTCGATTCGAATCCATTCGATTCGATTCGATTCGATTCAGATATAAGAAGCTCGAGATCAAAGTACTCGGGGCGGAGGGGGGATACCAGGAAAAGGTTCAAGGTCGCGGCCGTGCTCTCGCTCTCGAGGGAAGCTAACAGGTGCTGGAAACGCGTACGCTTCCAACCCTTCGTCCGATTCCTCGAGATAACGCGGTCATTCATATTCCAAGATTAACGTCTCCGGCCGACTTTTAAACTCGGCTCTTTACGACGACTCGAACGAACGTGGGAGGGACTTTCTTCGAGAAACACATATATGCAAATCGATGGTTCCTTCCCTTTTTTTAATCGCACGAGATCGTAATCGTTCGTTGTGTTCTACGTAGTATACGTCTGTAGGAATGTGACGCGACGACGGGGATAAGACGAAGGATCGAAAAAAACATTTAATGAAAAGTAAGAGGGAACCTGTAAAGAGTCCTATACGAATAGAGATAGGCCAAACGAGACGACGTCAAATATATCGGTATATGTATATATGTGACACGTATGACGCCATTCCCGGCTTAACCGGGGGAACGTAAACATAGAAAAAAACAGGTTCGTGGCGCCCAGAAAAGAAGTCCGACGCGTATTTCTTTCGTGTCACTCGCACGCTCTTAGAAAAAGACTGCCTGCTCGTAAAAAGTTTCTCAACTTTTTGAACTTTGTCCAACCGGATGGCTCTCCTCTCTTTGTTTAGAACACGGCTCTTTCATCCGTGAAGAACGCTTTGGTCTTTTTTCTTTCTCTGTCTCTCTCTTTTTTTTTTATCACGGTATCGTTCTAATAAACGAAGTTCCATTCGTTTGGAAATTCGTCGAATATAATCCGAATATAATCCTTCGAAATAAATAGAAACGTTCTACGTCGAGCGATCGAGAGGATTCGATTCGTTCTCTCAACGATTCGATCGCGTGGGCGAGCACAAAGTACGTCTAGTCGGGTCGTTAGCGATCGTCCGAAATGAAGCAGAGTCGTTGCGTGCGTCTTGTAAAGTCGTACCGAGACGAACGCGAATTTGCTCTTAAGATCAATGAAGCGGGTTCTAACGAGCTCTCTTTAAATTCTCGAAATTAAACCGAAAGAAAAAGAAAAGAAGAGACGTTGTAGGACCGAGAAGAAACGTCTCAATAAGGAGTAATCGAAGAAAGATAAATTCGTTCTTTATTAAACGCCTCGATCGCCGTTTAAAGAACGAACGCTCGTTCTCCGGGCGTAATCGACGATCTCGTAGTTCGAAAGAAAGAGCAAAAGGTTATAGGAACGTTTAGAAAACGAGCTCGTAGTATCGCCAGATTTCTTAGTAAAAGTTTATCTTATGTGCCTTCGCCATATAATGAATTAACCTTTAACATTTGCATTGCGCGTAACGATACCACCGTGAGGATCGAGCTGCATACACCGAACAATGCTCTAGCTACGACGATATTATCTACGACCTCGGCACGACCGACTCCGAATTACGTCAGGAACTATTAAAGCTTTAGCGGGAAAATGATCGAATCGCGTCGGTGCAAGAGTCTTCTCGCGAGTCACGCGCATAAAACGTCGATGCGAGTAAAAACAAAGCAATCTAGAAAAAGATAAAATAACAAAACGCGAACATGAATGAACGTTGTATTTGAAAGAGATCCTTTTTATTACGTCCTACGCGATAAACCGTTCTTTTTTTTTTTTCTTTTTTGATCGTATTCGAGAAAAAACGCGTCGACTTCTCCAGACCGATAAAAAGTTACGATATGTAAACAGAAAAACGCACGATGCGTACAGATATGCATAAACTAATTGCAAGTACGCGAAGGGCGTCCTCGTAATTATTTAGTCGAGCATATCGAAGCTCGCGCCGCGACAGGCGGGCGTCCGCGTTCGAAGGGCAGATTGCATAACGAGATAAGTGCATACACGGAGTCGGCTGCTGCGTGTACACCTTGCATTTAGGAGTAACGTCAATCGCTTTCCTCGCCAGCTCCGTAATTACGCTAGCTAGTGAACAAGAAAGAGAAAGAAAAGGACGAGTTTCTCCGATACGCCATTCCCGGCGTGTCCTTGCAAGGTTTTACCGTGAAACGACGCGATGGAATAAGAGAGAACGATTCGAAACGTTGCGACGGCTATGACGACTACGACGACGGCGGCAGCGACGACGACGCGACGCATAGAGCGAGATATCGATTGCTCGATTAATAATGCAACGACCTAGCAAGGGCCTCCTGCTAGCTTCTCGCGTTCAACCCTGAGACGAGCTCCCGTTGCTGCCGACGTCATTACGCAATGGAATACTCACGTTTTTTTTTGTTTTTAAGATATCGAGTTCTTTATCCTCCCCGTCGTATCTTTACGCGTAGAAGAAAAAGAGAAAAGGCTGCAAAATAAATCGTGCCTGGTCTCTGTGAGAACCGTTTGCGAAAGCAACTCCAACGATAGACGATGGGTGTAACGTCAACGAAGCGTGGCGCGTTTGTAGTTCAACGCTTGCCCTTTTCCCCACATACACACACATGTACGAACGTAGGTACGTACACGTCTTATTTTACCGTCGTGAATGTCACCGTTCGTTATCCCACCGACCTACGAACGAGAGATTCGATTTTCTCCGAGAGTTCCGTTTTTTTGCCCTTATTTTTACGACAAAGGAATAAAAGGAATTACGTAAGGATGATTTCATTTGCGCGTAACGAGTTTTCTCTCTCCCTCTTTCACTTTTATACAAAGTATAGCCCGACTTTATTATTCGATCTTTGTGAAAACTAACAATTCGAGCGTACGCAATCCTGACGCACGCTGAGATACTTATCTCGGAACAAATAAACGTCGGCCGACGTATTTTAGCGCGTTATCGACGTCAATAGCATCTCTGAAACGTAAATTTCTTTTATCGGTACTTTCGAATTTCAGAGAAGAAGGGAAAAAGTGAACGTTGCTCGCGCGAATAAATTTTGTTACGTACATACGGTACATCATCGGTACCGCCGCATACGCGATTACGGTACCGTGAATAGGAGAGAAAGAAAGGAGGAAAATAGAAAAATTCGTACGCTTGTAAGTATACGCGAAAGGGCTCGCAGCAGTTAAACCGTCGCTGAGAATATACATATCGCGCAACATTAAACAGCAGTGATTTCTCCCGTGACCAACTCCCCGAGTGCATGCAGTAATGCGATCGGTTTCGGCCTTCCGGCCACGTTTCTAATATGTCGTGCACACACCGGTAGCGACCGCAAACTCGAAATTCAAGCACTGCCGGCTTAACTCTGCGAAGTTATGGAAACTGACGCACAAAAATTCTTTTCTTCGCTTCGTTTGAAAAATTCTATAAAAATTGATATTTTTCAGGAAAAAATTCAATTACTCGTAAACAACGAATTTCATCTATTTCGAATTTCGACGAACTTTTATAGCTACTCGCGATAGCGTAAATATTTTTGTCCGTCGTAGAAATAATGATGAAATGGCAGAAAGCTTAATTACTCGTCGAGATCGATATAACGTACGCGGTACTGAAACGAAACCGGAGGAAATAAAATTAACTTTTGACCGATGAAAGTTGCGAGATAACCGAGCGCGTAGCGAATCAGAGAGATAGTATTTTCAGGACGTTGTTTTCTATCCCGCGTTGGTATGCTAATTACATGATAATTAATACGAAATAACTTTGAATAATAACGAGTAGTTTGAGTCGATCTTTGACTCTTTGAAAATTTAATTTGGAAGGGTATTAAAATGCGGTAGAAAGATAAATAGCGATATCCCGATAAGAGTACTACGTGGGAAAAATACGAAGAATAAACGCGGCCGAAATCGTTCCAAAAGGAGAAAAAGAAAAAAGAAAAGTTGTAAATAAAAATTTTGCAATCGCCGCGATTCTACGATCGGCCATCGATCTCATCTCGGAGGATTCATTCGATTTCGACGGATAGATGGAATATCCTTTGACGGATTCGGAGCGTTGAACCGAGCTTTCGTAGAGCGAAATCGCAAAGGCGATACGGTGCGCGTGCGTGTCCGAGCCGTGTGCGTGTTCGCACGCGACCGCCAAATAAAAGCGAACCGATATCGATTGCCATCGATCTCCGTGGCGGCGTACACGCACGCTCCTCAAAATCTAGTACCTGCGTTCGCTGCCGCACGCACGTCTGGTTACGTGTGGTTACGTCGATATCCGTTTTCGCTCGCGCGAATATCGAAGGAGGATCTACGAGAAAAAAAATCCTTTCGTCTCGGTCTTCGAGCTTATCGTCGAATTCGAGCGAACACGCGGACGTCCGGGGATCTTTATCGAAGCCTAGGTGCGTTTACATAAATTCGTAAGGAGAGATTTACGCGAAGGAAGACGCATGTCGCGAGGTATCGAGTAGCGAGAGAAAAGGGTCGCGATTCGATAGGATAAATAGAGCTTCGATAACGAGATAAGCGAGGAAACACGAAGGATCTCTTTCGACGAGACGTCGCAAGAGGTGACATCGTGCAAACACATCGATCGAGACTCGTGTCTCGCCCATAGCACCGCCGTGCCAACCGTATTTATCGTCGTACCACACTATCGATGCCTAAATCACAAAGAGAAGAGAGAGACCCCTTCTCCGGTAAGACGAGCGCACTTCAAATACCCGGAGGATCGGCGTTCGATGATGAGAACGTCCAGTCCAGTCTATTCCTCTTTGGAAAGGCTCTCCTACGATTGCGTAATCGTCGATGCGGGATACAGAGACGAACCTATGGAATCGACGGATTCCATTAAATGACTCGTTGTCGAGGTTCGAGTTAAGTGATGGCAAACATCCAAGCGTGTTCCTCGATCGTTCCTTAAACACTCGTTAACGAACTCGAATAAATACCCGTTGTATCCGATCGGTCGAAGGAAATCTGTTACTTCGAATGGGATTCGAAGGACAATCGTAATCAAAGCGATCGCTCCTTTATACGTCTAATTTGATCTCCCAGCGAATGGAATCCATCGAATCGATGGAGTTTCACTCGTCAAAGATCTCTCGAATATCCAACGTTTTCCCTCGAAGGCGATGTTTGTAAAGAGGAAAGATCGACAACGGAGATTCTGCGAAGCACCGAAAAGGCAATCGAATAAGTCTCATGGCTCAGAAGTAATCTGATAAAGCGTTTCCTTCTCCGAATATACGAGTGGAAGGGGGAAAAGAAGTTGGAGGTCGATGGTGCGGAGTGGAGGGAGGGATACACCGACGCTCGTCACCTTTTCCAAGTCTTATCTTTCGCCTCACGTAGCCGTCCATCCCGATGCCATCGCGCTTCACCCCCTTCGCGATCGATCCTTCCGCTCAAACGCTTTACATCGCAGTCGACATTATGGAATATGAACTCTCTCGGGAGAATCAGGAATTCCCGGAATGACGAGCGATTCGATGTCTTTTCAAGATTTCATCCGGACCGATTATTGGAATTTGGAAATGGGGAGTGAGAATAAAAGCCTCAAAAATGTCGCATCAAATTTTCATCTTAATTGATCAGCGATCGAACGTACGTTTGTTTTTCCCTCGCTAGCAGAGATAAACGAATTTCGTCCTGTCTCCGGCGCGTGCAATCTCATTCGCTTCCCCCTCGAAGAGGAACCTTTCCACGTCCACCGCCCGTCGTTTCATCTTGTACTTTACTCGCGAGTGCAACGCCCCGATACTATCGATCTTTACCTTCGAACATTTACATCTTCGTTTATGCAAGCACGAGGTAGGAGAGAAGCGGAGAGAGTGCCAAAGAAAATAAAAAAAAAAAGAGAAAAGAAAAAAGGAAAGGATGAGAGGACGAAAAGGAAGCTCTCGCCTACAATTTCTACGCATTACGAAAAGTCTGTGGAGGAAAGGACGAGGGCGAGGAATGTCGGGACAATGCATCAATTCGGTTTTCTCCGATGTCGGCTGCTTCGAGAGGGTGGCACATGAGTCACGTTTGCCGTGGCTTTCGGGAAACGCCAGTGAGAGACGAGTCTTCTTCTGACCGAACGCTAATAACGGAAACCAAGCGTACGTTCTCTCTCCTAATAAACTCCACGCGTTGGTTACGAACAATAAAATTGCGCGTTCAACGCGTAACTCGTACACAAAGCGTTCTCTATGTCCTCGACTCGGTGTACACGTATACGCGCCCAAGTATAGGACAAAGGACACGAAGGAAGACATACGTTCGTTTCGCGTTTCCTCGGTTCCATAGAAAAATCTCGGCCGATCGAATTACTCGAAATAAACGGAACGAATTACGCTCTCGGTGCTCCCGGGACTCAGATTTCCGTGAAAATACATTTGCTGAAAAGCAGGAAAATGCGATAATCGTAAGGATACGTATTCCCTGGCAAGAACTACGTCTACGTAAACGGTAGACGGAGTATTTCGGGTAGGAACGGTACCGCTCGATAAGTCGGCACTGTCGTTGCCCATGGCGATGCTAAATAATAATGGCCCTTCTACTCGTACCACCTTCGAAGAGCTACCGTACCTACGTATACTTTACGTCTTACGTTCTATCTTGAGAGTACGATTAACTTCAATTTACACGGATCGACGCACGCGAATTCGCCTCTGGAGAATCTTTAGTAGCTACGTTTCCGCGTTATATAAGACGTACTCCGGAACAGAAAGATTGATAAACGTCGAAATTGTCGATGCAGCTAAGTCCTCGATTATGTCCGACGTTAACCGCGAATAGAATCGTGATGTAATAATTCGAAATCGTTAAATGAATCGATCCTACGTAGATGTATTTCGGTTTACATTCGACGTAAAAACTTGCTGGTAAGGGTTACGTCTTCGCCGCTCTACTAATCCCGGTGCTCAAAATGGCTTAAACGTCTGAATCAACGTCAGTCGCGATACGAATCCGGTCTTTCGTCGATGCCGTTCTTATAATCTCGCTCGATGTTCGACGGACGAGATATCGAACCTTAATTCGATATAACGCTGACGCGCCGATATACGGTATACGATATACGGTCTCTAGGGCGTTGCTTTTCTAAACGCATTCGAGTCCACGCGTCCGCGGAATACAACGTGGACTATTTTCCAAACAAGGAACCTAACGAGTTACATTCAGGCGACGTCTGTCGTCGGACAAAGCTCGGAAGAGACGATCGAACGAAGCTCTCCAACGTTTCCCGAGTTTTCCATCGCGAACGCGCCACCGATAAATTCGAACAATGATTTGAACTGTCCGACTAATCAGAAACTACGATCGCTACGATTATACTTGAGGAAAAAGAGAAAGAGAAATGGAAGAGACGAACCAGAGAGATAAAAACGAAATCGAGAAGAAAGAAAACGAATCGAGAACGATCGGATGGAAGCGAGTGGCCTCCTTGACACCGAACGTTGCGTAGGCCTATAAAAAGTTGAGACCTTTTCAAACTATGATCTCAGCAGCGACAAAGGCGTATCGATTTCACCGAGATTGTCCGTTACTGTCGCTCGGGAAGGCGTCCGCGATTTATATCGTGGACGTTGGATACTAAATGCAAGCGCGTAGAAAGAGCGAGACGGGATGTACGTATTGATCAACCAAATGGAAGAACCGAGAACGGATAGACTCTCTATCTCTCTCTCTCTCTCTCTATTTCTTTCTCCGTTTCCGTCGGCCCACGGCTGGATGATCAATTCGAGTAATAAATTTTCTTCGCTTTTATCTCGGTAAGGAATAATAACGGATAAATATACTGTTTAGCGCGGCTCGACTCTTCCGCGATGTCCAAGTCGATGACCCCCGTACGTACAAAGATATACTTACTCTCTCGACCCTTAAAGCGCGTTCTGCGCTTTACCGTGAACTTGATTAACTCGCTATTAATACCCGATAGGAGACGTTCCACGTAATTTAATAGGAAAGTACAAGGTTGATAAATAGGTGCTGGATCGAAAGTGGAACGATCGCGTGGACCAAACGTTAATTGCGACCATCTTCGAGCTCGCGGAAGATGTCGATTTATCCGAGAGACGGTGAGTTGAATTTTCACCCAAGATAAGATTCTATAAATACTCGACCGTCTCTAATAAGTTTTAGCGAGTTTTATCGACTATCAGAGACCGGATGTAAAGGCGACTCACGCGATACGGAGCTGTCTTAGTCGTTTAAAAGAGCTATCCGATTTCAATGTCGTTCGCATGGCTGCCGTACGTCCCTTAACGAAGCAACGAGAGAAGGAGAGGGAGGGGGAAAGAGAGAGAGAGAAAAGAGGGTCGGTGACTTCGTTTGCGCGACGGAACGTAAGGGTAAGAAAGGAGGGAAGGAGGAGAGGGGAAGAGGGCTCGGTTATGAATGGAAATATGTTAACGGTTCCAAACTTAGCATCGCTACACCCGCTGCTCTCGTCTCTGTCTTTTATCTCTTTCACTCTATCTCGCTTACTTCATCTTTCCTTCTCTGTGCATACGTCACACTCGAGATCATCCACCGTGAAGGAGGATCGTGCGTTCCCGAGGCGCCACGAAACAAAGAACGAGTCCGGCCTACGCCGTTGAAACGAGCATGCAAACGATCGTGAAAAAGAGGGAGAGAAGGAAATAAGGAACGTACGTACGTGGATCGTCAAAAGAAAATCATTTGGGAATTCTTCCTATCGTAGGAGCGATCCCGACGCATCGATTTTGCGAATCTTTTCAATCGGACTCTCAATTTGTGGTGCATTAGAGAATGAAACTCGATATTTCAGGCGTCTCTTTCTCTCTCCCTTTTGAAAGGGTATTTCCCGAGGATGCATAGGGCACGCTTCGTGCATGGATCAATCGAGCTCATTCGATCTTGATAACTCTTTTGTAATCGCATCTCGAAACCGGGTTAACGTCGCGCGATGCGAACGCGAAATCGAACGCTTCGTCCATTCGATCGAATGAAACAAAAGGGAATAAACGCGAGATAAAAAAGAAAATTCTTCGATTCGGTGACGGAGCAGCGCGTTGAATCGGTACTGCTACGAACGCATCGAAAACAATAGAGACGATTACGCGTTACATTACGCGTGAGAAAAATGCACTCGCGAAGCGATCGATCGATCGACGCTGCGTTACGCTCGATTCTCCAGGTATGCGTCAACTCGGACGCAGCGATCGTTCTTTCGTGATTCATTCGGAAAATAATCAGTTGGGACTTCGTAACAGCGGCTCGATGATGCCGCGCCAAGGCCGCGTTTCCGCGAAAATTCCTTCGCGCGTTCGACATGCGTCGCTTCTTCTCACTTTTTACGAGCTATCTATACGTCCATAGATATGTATATGGAAATTTATAGAATCCGAGAAACGAGAAAGTCGACTCTAAGGAGATATCGCGATTCAAGGACGAGGAATGGAGGACAAGGCGTGCTAAGATGAAATCGTATGGAAAATATACGACTCGAAGTATCACGCGTGGCAGCATCGATAAAAAACGCGCTTACGAGTCGAGGAAGTTCTATATTTACTCGTCCTTCTTTTTTTCGATAAGCGTGCATTTGTATCGTAGCGCGCGTGTCGAGAGCGTTTTAAAAGTACGACTATTTGCAAATTACTCGCGCAAGAGGGTTGTTCGACAATAACGAAGAACTCTGCCTTTCGAGAGCCAACCGAAGAGACAAGATTTACGACCCTACTAACTCTTAAGAATTATTATAACGTCAAACGGAATCGTTTATTACCGTATAGTAATTAATAAGTAACGTTAATAATCTCGCCAAAGCCCGTTTCTCTTTTCCGAATGATCGATCGTCGAAATATATTACGGAGGAATATTTATGTGTATGCGGAATAACTCGCATCTACGAAAGTCAAAAGCGATATCGAAGATCGAGATGTCTTCCGGCGACCATGAATGATCCTTTGTGTATGCGTACGAGCGATTCATTCTATTCGGCGATGATTTTCTTCGAGAGGCGCGTATATACGAATAATCTCGCGTAAATCGTGTTATTATAAGCAATTTTGAAAGGAGTAGCTCGGTGCGCGAGGTGGAATATCGAAACGAGTTCGTTTGAAACAACGAAGGAGATGGAAGAGAACGGGTAGCAAAGGAGAAGCAAATCGAAATCAATCCGCATCGACCTTGCAATTTCCACGGCATAGGATGTACTAAATATAGTGATTTCGAAAGGCCCCTGGAGCAAGCAAGATCGTTGCAAGCAAGGTCGCAATCCGCGTGGTAATCCTTAAGCGCTCTTGAATTTAATTACCCGCGAGACGAACGAGGCAAAGGCAAAGCCGAAGGATAACGGCGGGCTGCGAGACATCCTTTAAACACGGCCACAGCTGTGCGCTAGGAACAAAGCGAACTTCTGTATTTCCCGGTGCACCAAAGGATCTCTCTGTCTCTCTCCCATCTTTTACTCCGGAAAAAGAGAAAGAGGAACCGCGGTGGTAGGGGGGAATCGACGAAAAACGAACATTATAAAGGACGAGCGATCAGAAGCAAGAGAAATACAGGAATAGCCGAGCCGTGCTTAACGCTTAGAACGTGTTCCCGTCTCTAAATATAAATTTCTATTATCGAATCGTCGACTCTATATCCGGTCTGACGATATACACTCTTAGAAATCGGTCCTCCTTAATATTTTAAACGGCGATACGTACGGGTCTTAATCTTTCCATTCTTTTTCCAAAAACCGCAAACACGGTTAGTACGACAGAATATTTACACGAAAAACGTTTCTTTCCAACCACGATATAATGCATCATGCAGCATTAAAGAACCCGTGGAAACGCGCTGCTACAAAGTGCATCGACCCTGAAATCAATATTTCTATTAGTCCGTGCATCAACGTGCGGTGGTAAAGCCACGTTTGAAATCCTCATGCTTGTTCTCTCTCTCTCTCTCTCTCTCTCCTTCTCTCTTTCCTTCTCACTCCACATCTCCGCGATCTATCTCGTTCTTAGTATCTTCCGTCTCCCTTTTCCTCTAGCTCCCTACGTCACTCTTTTCTTCTTTCTTTCATCTTTCTCGTTTTTCTACCCGGAGAACGTACGCGTTCACGCGAGTACGTTTCGTTGCGTGACGATCTTTACGCATCAACTTTGATACCAACCGCAAACTCACGCTCGTATGGGAAATAACTTTCCAACGAATGCATAAATTTCCCATCATTTTCGAAAAAGAGCTTTGAGCGTTCGCTCGAAACAAATTTCAATTCGATTTTGTTTCTCGTTACGTTCGTAAAGCTCGTATTACCGATCGGCTTAATGATCGACCTTTGATTACACGAACGTGTGTACATAATAAGAATATGAATATGCATAAGGTGTCCCGTTTATCGCGAAAAATTGGAATATCTCGTAAGAGACTCGATCGATTATTTCAAAGGCACAAAGAAAGATACGTGGTTTGTCCTTCGTTAACAGCGATATTACTTTATATGTGACGAAACAAGTATTTGCGTAATTATCAAATACGACGTATTTATTATTTTATTACTAATAAAAGTGAAATTCTCCGTTAAATACTGCCGTCATAAACAGGGACACCCCGTATACTCGTATTCGCATATTATCAATTTTAATATAACTTTCGAGTCAAACGGGTCCTATTTACACCAGCATTATTATAAAATTGCATTTTCGAAGTTCGTAGCGGCGGTATGAAAGATTTATTATAACCTTCTTGCGTAGAAAGTTACGGTTTACGACGGTGCATCCTATGGAAATAATGAATTCTCCGTCCGTCGCAGTTTATTTCTTATTTAAACGGGCTTTGCGATCTTTCCGCTTTTCTTGCGAGCGTTCACGGTTAATCTGGAAATCTTTCGGTCGGATGCAAAAGTTTAACGCGGCTGTAAAAAATTTTCGACGGAATTTCATTAATACGGAAAATGCAGCACGAGTAACGCTCGAGAGATGAACTCTTAAAGCGGTAATAATTTATTTTTCGATAAAAAGGAGATCCAAGGAGCTTCGTTCTTTCTCCGATCCTTTTCCAAAGTCCGTTTCCATTTTGGAATGCTTTCTTTTAGTCTCAATCAATGTTTGGGCGCATTCCACGCCATATTTGGTCAAGGAGGAGCTCCGATGGGGTCCCGTGGCGCAAGAAACTCGAATCGTCAACGACCCCGTGACCACCTTCGAACGAGATATATCGCGCCGAGATCGTTTCTTCGGTAGGATTCTCGAGCGACTACGACGAATGGCAATGCCGAATAAAATTCAATAGGGAGTCTCTTTCTCTTCTCGATCATTCGTCGTCGCAAGAGAATGCCTACCTTCTTGTCTCAATCAGGCTCGCGTTTTCGATGGCACGCGAGATTTGATCGAATAGCGCGCATAAGAAACGAACCTTCTCGATTCCGTTACAACGTTTCTCCGTTCCGCTCCCGAAGAAAGAGGCGATCTAGGTCGATGACAAAGTTAATTACAAAAGTCCTCTTCTCTCGCGTACCTTACGTTTTATATCCTCACGTGGTTCTGGTACTCGAAAGTTTCGCGATCTAAATATGGATCGAGCACGCGTCGAACGAGCCATAGTTTACAAATAGTCACGATCGTCTTACGAATCTCCCTTGAATGGCTTCCGAAGCGACGGGATCTCAAACTTTGATCTCGATCGAGATCGATAGGTATGTATATTCTTCGTATCGTCTCCTAAGAGCACGACTCGCTTAGATCGATGTCTTTATTTCAATGGATATCGATCGTGTTTCCCGCTCTATGAACGATCTCGTGACGCACGAACGATCCTTCCTCGAAGCGGGTCATTGTTGTAAGCTCGCTCGAATGCGAAGACAAAACGAAACGATCGGGAGCACGGATCGTCGATCCTTCGTGGTAATTCTCTCTTTCACTCCCTCGATTTCGCAGTGTTTACGCACGGACGAGTTTGTAACAGCGCAGAACGATCTCCGGAGAAGCTGCGAGTTGCAACCACGAGAGAACCACACGAGAAGAGTAGCGAACCGTTACCTACGTAACTGCACTCTAAGTGCATCGATCGTACGTCAAGAATACGCTATAATCGGATTCCCACGCGGATCGTTGCCTTCATCGACGCTTAAACCCGAGATAGCGGAATTTGTCGGGTTCGACTAATCGCGAGTCCTCTTTCTCTTTCTTCTCGATAATAAGACGATTCGCGACGATTGTGGGAAAGCTTCGTAATCAAAAAAAGAATATATATAATACCTCGATTCAAATTGCGATATTCGTACGGCCTTTTGATCATCGCTAAAAACATACGCAAGTATCGATATAACGGAATCGCACGAGCGTTTACGAGCATTACTTGGAATAAACGTTGCAAATGAAACCGATCAGCCAATAATCGTTAATTCTATGTGCCATGGTAGGGCGGTGCTGGTATAAGCGAGTGTAACCAGGTGCAAATAAAAGCGGTGCTTAACACCGGAGGTTTAACGCGACGATCTCGCTCGTGTGGGTGCCAATCCGTAGCACGTGGGCAGTCGTTAGCCGGTACCCAACGGTCGATCGAGCTCCAGATTTACCCACACGCCTGATCTCTCTTCGGTGAAACTGACTCCGAATCGGTGCCCTTCGCCGTTCATAATTAACCGTCAAATTGGGTGATGTGACGTATCGTAAAAAACAAAAAAAAAAGAAAAAGAAAACGGAGGGAAAGAGAAGAAAGAATGACACCGAGAGATCGTCCATTTGTATTCCGAAAAAGGTGCGAGTCCTCTTAGGTTTCTTTGACTCGTTACAAATCCGAGCAGCTAAGAATGGTAATGGTCGGGAAGACATCGCCACACGACCAAGTGCCGGACCACCCGGCTGCCAGAAAATTTCAAACGAGTTTCTGGCGTTCTTTAGAGACGATCGTAAATTACGGCGATTACGCCTACGCGTGACGAAACTTACAATGGCTAGGATCTAGGCACATTGTTCCCCGAAGAAGTGCCTCCAAACAGCCTCCGCTCGCACACCGATGATGCAATTATATTTATCACCGACGGTTTACAAAGTACGCACCAAGTCTTCTCCTATCTCTTCCTCCTATCGACTCTCTCTCTCTCTCGCGCGCGCGCTCTCCGCGGCCAATTACGGTGGTAATAATTTAATCTTCGCTCCGAGGAAAGCGTTTTATAAGCGGCGAAAATTTATCGTTCTCGCGCGTAAAAACGTTAACAAGATGTTTCTGGTAAGTGCGCTTCTTAGTATATAGAAAATATCGGATAAAGGATTAACCGCGATAGATTAATCCGCGATTATCGCGGCATTACTAATTATTTACGACGTTTGCGATATTAATTAACGGCACAAAGTGCCGACAGGGTCGATCGGCTTTAATTGAATAGAATATCACGGGTTTCTTTGTCAACACCCCCTTTGCCGAAAGGTACAATCTCGGAGGGAATACAACAACGAGCATTATTATCGCGATAATAAGTAAACGATGCGTCGCGCCGAGGTATCGCCTTTATTCCTTTAACGATGACTACGCGGACCCTTTTTTCATCGCTCATCGGAGCTAATTGTGACTCGAAGAAAGACTCGAATCTATATCGTGGATCGCAAAGTCATCGTAGCGGCAGAATGCACGGTGCAAAGGTGTGTGCTGAGAGAAAGGAGGAAGAGAAGAGGAGGAGCTGGAGCTGAAGCAGGAGGTGGAAGAACACAAAGCCTCGTTAAATCGAAATAACGATAATAAAATAAGGTTAGGGTGCCGCAACAACGTTACAACAATGTAGCTTGAAAGCGATCACCACGTTGATTGCCGGCGTATAAGTACGAGCGTGACGATACGGAATAGCCGGTCACGAACGCGTTTCTAATAGTTTTCACGATGGAAATAAGTGTGTATCGATTTTCTCCTATCGATTAAATAAATAACAATTTTTTGTTAAAAGCTTTATAAATAGAGAAGGACGATCGAAGTAGGTACTTGAGCGTTATGCGCACGTACACGTAGAACAGTTAGATCGCCTCGTCGTATGGAAAAGTTAGAACGACGCTGCGACGATGGAAAAATTTCAAGCAATTACGGGACCAAAAAGGAAGTACAACGGTATCCGATCGGATTTTCACTCTCGACACGCACCGACTTCGGTCCCTCGAACCGCCTCGTCTTCTCGCGTGCGTTTGTCCCTCCGAAGGATTACTCGAACGACGGTATGACGTGCCAGAACGGCGTTTATCATCGATCCTTTTTCGCGAATACTAACCCCGATCTAAATCGTTGTCGGGCATCCTTTCCATCGTGATTACAGACCAACGATCGCGAACGCAAAGACAACGAGCACAAAGGAATAAATGAATCCTTAATGATTCACGACATAACTGTAGAGAGTTCTATGCATTTAGAGGCGCGTCGATGGAGCTCGCTGCGAAACCAATCGATGCCGTTTAATCGCGAGACACGAATTACCGAAGCCCGTGAATTACGCGATTACGATTGATTCGTATTACGAGAAAATATATATCGCGCGTTTATCGAGTACGCATAAATTTAGTGCACGAATTCAATTAATTTCGAATATCTCTCGTAAGGCGAGGAAAGAAACTATTCGACAAATAGAAAGAGACCAACGTCGTTCCCGAGCTACGGTCAATTTCAAATTCGAAAATCAATGGAACGCGTTTAATCGCGCCTATCATTGACCTTTCATCCCGAAACTAATAGAAAGAGGAAGAAATGGAGAGAGACAAGGATACGGAGAGAGGGAGGGAGGGAGGGAGGGAGAGAGAGAGAGAGAGAGAGAGAGAGAAATAACAACGAAGCGAATCGCCGTCACGGTACCAATTCAGCCGATAACGAAGCGCTGATTATCGTGGGACGGTATGCGAAGCTCCAATTGTAAATCTACTACGTGCGGAGTGTATCGCGTCCAATCGCAACGACGCACGTTTAAGGGGTCGATAATGGTATCGTCATAGAATCATTCGAGTGTATCCAAGTATCTAAACTCCTCATAATTTTTTCTTCTTCGAACGAGCTCATTCGCGTACGCGCAAACGTCTCGACATCGTATAAAGTCGTATCGATATTCGTAGAATCCGGATCTTCTGCATGGACTTGGACGTAATATTTCATGGAAAAGCGAGCACGCTCGACGACGATCCTTGGAAGCTTTCGACGAGCGTGAAAACAGCTTTACGTTCTATCTCGATCTAATTGCGTACTCCCGATCGACCACGAGAAGATCGAATTATTTACGCTCGCTGCCAGGAAGCAGAAAGAGAGAGAGAGAGAGAGAGAGAAAATAGATAAGCAATTTCGTGCGCTTATTAAGAGAAGAACATCTATTTACCTGTGACAACGCGTAGCATAGGGTGGGATTATTAACTGCGGTTGGCTCGGTTAGCCGCACTTCTGTCTACTGCCTACCGTGCTTACGTACGCACGAAAGAAAACAAATAAACGTTGTAGCTGCAAGGAATACGATGCACGTCGACTCGCTACAAACGTATATACTTACGTGTGTACGTACGCACACTTGGACGTATAGTTACCTTTTAAGAGAACGTCGCGCGTTCGTCCTCGTCCCAATGCCGCTACCACGAATCGTCCCTTAGAAATTCTATTTGCTAAATTTACTTCTTCTCGTTAACGTCACATCGTTTGTCCATTTGTGGACAAACGGAGTGCCACCGCGAATCGATAAACCGATACGTTCGTTGCTTCGAAGCGATCGCTAAGCGTAAGTTTGTCCGGTGTAATTAATGAAAGCCATTGATTTCATCGGCACCGAAGAAACGGGAAAAAAATTGGGACGGACTTTGGAAAAAGAGGTAGGACTTTTAGAAATACGAAGGATAATCGACGACTCGGAGATGCTCTATTCTCGACAACGACAATTTCGATTCGAATTCTCGACGGTACACGCACGTAGATACTTTCTCGTATACGCACGCGGAACGTCAATTCAATCGCGAAAAAAGGATTTCTTTTTATCCAATTTTTCTATCGACGTACAGCGACAAAAATTCACTCCCTTCGACCGAACGATATTCGTGGTATCGATCGAACTTATTAGAGTGTAGCGAAGGACGATAGCGCGAGTGGAATCAGCTGCGTTTGTTTACACGTTGGCCTTTATCAGCGACGACTACATCTTTTACACGAACGTATGCCTTGTAAAAAATCCATAAAATTTTACGTAACTTACACGTATCGTTTCGCATACACGCGTATTTCATCGGTTATCGCACAAGTTTGAAAAAAAAATATCGGAATATCTTGAAAAAAAGTACCGACGAAACGAGTATTACAAACGAGCGCGCTTTCACGTAGCTTCGACATTTTTCTACTTCCAAATCCATGAGGATTTTTTTCATAAAGGTCGAATATAGTTACGGCGAGTTAACGATGACCCTTTAAAGACCCTCCGATTGCAATCGTCGTCGGCGCAACGCCGTTAACGACGAGCATCGTTTGGTGAGCGAACGTTGCAGTAACGCATTATTCCATTATAGCGTAACTTCATTAATTACATCAGAATCGTGGGTTGTGCTCTAGGGTACTAATAGATGAGAAGGATAGAGAGAGGGAGAGAAAGGTAGACCGTTCCTCTCTGGCCCGGTTGCCATTCCATGAATATTCTACTTTTCTCGATTAGTCGTCTAAAAAGCATCATTGAAATTTCCACTGGTTTGCCAGCAATTCTCCGAGTTCTCGCGTAACTCGCCATTCGCCAAGTTGAACGCATTAAACTCCTCTAAATGCCACCAAGTTTCAACATCAAACTTCTCCTTCAAAGAAATTACATAGAGCAGTGCTATCGAGATACTTCGAGCAGAAATTCTTTTAACCGTTCGTATCGATTCGTCGATTGCGAACGTTACGAACGTTATTACGCGGAGCTATCGACTAACGATCGAAATGAAAGATCGAAGAAAAGCGTCGAGACGACGGACAAAGCGCGCGAGTACGCGATCGGAGCAACAAGTCCTCCAAGAGCGTAAAAATCGAGCGATCTCGATGAGAGACGTCCTCGAGGTTCTTCGCGACACGCTTTCGTCGACGATAGACGAGGGTGTTAATCGTCGATATTTCGATGTAGGTACGTTAGAAAAAGGGGATCGGAGAGCTCGACACAGTCGTTTCTGGATTCCCTTACGCGCGATTTCTAAGCTCACGCCCGGAAACACTCGATGGGTAAAAGCTGCTTGTCCCTAGCCGGTGCTTCCCAAGAGTAAGAGAGGAGGAACGGTGAATCCTCTTTAGATCTTCCTTTCTCTTTCTCCCTGTCTTTGAAAAGGGGAGAGATGGACGACGACAGAGGGACGGACAGACAGAGAAGCTCGAAACTTGAAGAGGAGGGGACGCTGGCTTCGACTATAGTCCGTCTGCTATCGTCGTTTCTTCCTTTCTTTCCTTTTCTTTTCTTTTCTTTTCTCTTCTCTTCTTTTCTTTTTTCTTCTCTTTTTTACGCGCTCTGACACGTTGCTAACTCGCGCTCGCGCTCGAGCTCGTATCCACCCCCGAAACTCTAGTTCGTTACTTTCCTTCGCAATTATTTCTCTCTTTTGATTTCGCACTCAAGATCGATGCATATTTCCTCGTCGAAAGAAATTCACCGAGACTCGTTAGCGCGACGAGGTACTGAAAAACGGAATTAAATTTCTGAGGAAAAGGCCAGAAAATTACCGAGAAAAAGTCGACCCTTGGGAAACTACTTTTAGTCGACTTATTTAAGATCGTATTAAGTTCAATAACTTTAATAAGGTTGCACCGAGCTCGACTAATTAATCCAATCTCCTGCTAAATCGTCCTTTAACCTTATGCGAACGATCGTAAAAACGTAGAAATGAATTCGCTACATTTTTTGCCAATCGAGAGAAGAAGTAGGTCGTGTTCCGCAAATAAACATTTTTCTGGGAATGACGCGTCATGCAATATGGGAGGCTCGCGGTTGCACGCGTCCGTTCTGCGAACGGATAAAGGATTAAGTACGCACACGTTTCCTTTAGCGAGGAGCTACCTGCATACGCGTAACATTTGTGCATACTTCTTTTCGAGTCGTGCGACCGTATAAACGGCGAGTAGGTGTATGCACCGTGCCTCGTGACGACGGCCATACGTATGCACCTATGTACGCTTGCACATGTACACGTACGTGGGCAAACATGAAATCGTCGTATTACCTGTGTGGGAAGCACCGGACGAGAAACTAGATGCACGAAAGGAACGAGTTGAACTTGGTATTTCCGAGAAACACGAGCTCGATATCTCCGTCAGTAATATTCCTCGCAAGTGCTTTGAAATCTCAAACGATCCTGGCCATAAACTTCTCTTGGCGTCGATCGAAAGTCGGCTGCTTTTGAAGATGACGATAAACGAGCCAATATTGAAATTAAATACGGCTCATTTAAAACGTTCGAACGTGAGAAAGGGAATATGGATGAAAACCGATGGACGAGGAAACGTCGAAACCGCAAAGGCACGAGTGCACGCCGGATTAAAAACGGTGCAGCACTTGCTACGCGTTAACAAGAACGCTGTTTGCACAGTGCATTTCTGCATTCTTTCAACGCCTCGCTTTCGAGCCCAAAGAACGAGTCGTTCTATGCGAGAGGTCGACAACATTTCGAGCGCGACGCTTTAACAATAACCAACGTCTCTTTGCCTTTGATATCTCTCCGACGTTATAATATTCCGTTCCTAGGGACAATCTCGAAGCGATTTCGTTCGAAAGACGGCAAAAACTTCCTAAATACGAATTTTAATATCCGCGTAAAGATACGAAGGGGGTTGCAAAGTGACGAGCGAAAAGATGGCGGACAGGTTTATCATTTCCTCGTGTTCGGGTTAACGCGTAATAACGTGCTTCCGTTGGCCGATAAAATGTCAGGCGGTAACTGCACTTACATATCGCGATAGGTGGTGGTGGGTGCCGGGGGCACGAAATCCCTTTGGCTTCCACCAACTCCTTTAATTACTAAGCTAGACCAGAGCGTTCTACCGCTTCCGCGTTTCAACGCGTCGACGACGGATTTTCCCTTGAAGTTCGTCATTAATTCTTCGTTCTACGCTCGGAAGCTCGAAAGCCCTTGAAATACTTTTCCTCGGTACTCTCGGGAAAAAAAGAAAACGGAACTAAATCAAAAACGGAATCTAGTACTTTCTCTTTTTCGTCTCGTCGACAATCGTTCGATTAAAAAAGTAGATGAGATGAAAAGGAAGTGGCTAGACCGTGAAAAACGTGGCACTTCGGACACCTCGTTAAAAATCGCCCCTGCGATAAAAAAAACGTGACCCGTCGTGGTAGCAACAGAAACTCGAGTTCGCCCTTACGAGCCGAGGGCCCACCCTTCTCGATCTCGAAAGGCCGCGAAACGTAATTGGGTGGCTAGGGAACGAAGGAAAGGCTCGAATAACTCGACGATACCGTATCTTTCGAACGATTACAGAGCGTAATCGCGTTAATTGCGTCGAGCGATCGGTCGACGCACCGGAGCGCGTTATCGATATATCCCGTGGTAGCATCGAAATAGATCTTCCGACTCTTGCGAATGGCCGTAACTTTCTGACCGGAAAGCGTGGTACCTACCGATAAAAATATAACGTTTGCTCGCAAAGACTTCGCTCGCAGCTAATTAAAAAGATATTTCGAAAGAGACGTCCGCTTCTAACGATGTCGCGCGATCTTTGGCGTCTCGACTTTTTAATTAATTTTTATAAAAAAAAAAATTATCGCGAGCGATTCGATTCGCGACGCGAAACGAATAAACGTCGATTCTACAAAAGCGAAATAAAACGATATTTTTCATCCCGTCGACCTGCTACTTTGAAAAAAAGAAAAAAAATATATGCAGAGCGTATAATACGTCGTATCGGATATCGCGGTGAATCTCGCGAACGAGAGATCTTTTTCGTGCGCGGAAGGAAAAGAAAAAAAAAAAAAATAGAACTCGTGTCTCAATTAAAAGCGATACAAAGCGGCAGAGCAAAGACGCTTTTCGTGCTCTGCGTTTGTAGTCCCTCGCAAATTATAATAAGTACGGGGCAAAGAAAGGTTGGCCGGTGCCTACTACCGTATTGCCCGTATGAATTCGCCTGCACGAATGCACCTACGCGCAGTCGTGTAGGCACAGCAGCTCCGCCTTTTCGTCGCGTCGACGTGCCTGATAAGGAAACACGCAGGGCGTGTCAAAACTTGTAAACGCATTTTTTCTTTATTTTTTATTTCGTTTTCAAGAGACCGAACCCCCATTAAATCATTTCGAGAATCAAGAGCGCCTAATAAAAGAGAGAAAAAGGAAGAGGAGGGAGAAGAAACGGACAAAACGAAGAGAGGAAAAAGATCGCGAGTTTTTGTATCGTTCGTTCGGCGTCGAAGGACGACGATCGATGAAATCGGGGTTCACGGCTTTTCAACGATACATCTTAATGAATTCCTCGGACGAGAGGAAAGGAAGGAAGGAAGGAAGGAAGAGAAGGGAAGAGGGAAAGAGAGAGAGTCTCCCACGGGAGAAGAAGAGGTAGCGAAGAGATGTCGAAAGAAACGCCCATGTCGTATTTCTCCCTCGTACTTGCATACGCCCGAAGGTACACGTCTACATAAGCGCGATGCTCCTATCGAATGCGATATCTCGACACATCCTCCTACGCGAATTCGAGCGTCGCGCACAATAACCTCCTCCTCCTCCAACTCCTCCATCGACACCGGGTTGAGACCGACACCGAGTGGAAGTCGCTACGTGGGTGCCACGAAGGTAGCCGAGACTTCCTGTCGACGAGGAAGTACGCATTCGGAAATCGTAGAGAGTTCGGTCGAGGATCGGTGTCGCGTATAAAGAACGCGTTTTCAAATGGAAATCGAACGGGAATGGTTTGGGTTTGGGGTCAACGAACTTCCTCGGCCGCCCTAAGAATCTTTTCGAAATGACGTTGAAATGCAAATCACGTAGTTTTGGAGAATAATTCCGTCTTTCCGAAGATACGCGCGGAAATCTCTAATCGAGGAAGAGAATGACGTCGTTAAATGGAACAAGGACGTTAATTGCGAGCTTCTTCTTGGAGGATGCAAATCTTCGAAAGAATGGAAAAGTCGAGAAGAAGTTGCGTCCTTGGGAGCAAAAGACGGGAGCGTCGATCTAGCCCACGCGAGTCGTGCGACTCGAATACTCGATGCCGTGGCCGTTCCTTAATTGTCGATTCACGTCCGTGACTTCGTTGTTAACAACCTGTTGGCGCGATATACGCGCGTCTACGAGTAACTCGAGATACTCGGCGAGTCGACTGGTATCGATTCGAATAAACCAGAAACCCGTAAACGCCCACCGGTAACTCCAAAGTACCTATAGGTACGTGCGGAGTACGCGTATCGGAACTGCACCTTGCACCGCCCTCTCGACTCTTCTTCCTGTCTGTTGAATCTGCGAGCAATGTTTTCGCATATTCCATTTACTCGTACGGCGTACGTCAAGATGGAACAGGGACTCGTAACGATCGTCTTAATTAATAATTTCGAACCCGCGGCTACGTGGGAAAAAAAGGGTCCTGATCGAGGGTCGAATCGCTTACGCTCGAAAGATAAAAAGGAAATTGTACACGCTCCGACTAAATCCTAATCACGATCGTAAAACTCGAGAGAGGACGGATGTACCTACGCGACGGTGAATCGTTCGTCGATATCGACGAGATAAAACGTGCTACACACTAGGTGGTGTGCCTTCAGGGTGGAAACGATAAAAGGGCTTAGCAAGAAGAAACACGGCCCGGTAGAATTCTTCCGAAACGTAACAAAGGCAACGAGCTCGCGTTCTTTGTAACTTTGAACGAGCTCGGCCGGAGGTAACGAATTCGCTTGAAACGACGCTCGGTTTTTATCCGAACTCGGTTACTATGCGAAATCGGAGGAAAACGTTTCCCTATCTTTCTCTCTCCCTCATTTCCGCGCCGTTGAACGCGCGTAAAACGTGCAAGTGGTAAACACCGAAACAAAGACGTCGGTAGGGCAATCGTTACTCCCATAGCAGAAGAGGAGCCACGTTAACGACCGAGCGCGTATCTCTTTTGCTCCTTAACGTTCCGCGACAACGAACGTTAAAGAAAATACGATACGATCTCTCTAGGAGAGAGTAGGCGAGGATAGGAACGCTGAAAATGAGCCGCAAAGAATGGAAAACCGAAAGGAGGGAGACCGATGGTCGTTTCTCCATGGAATGCGCTTTAAAATGCATCAACTCGGACGTAAAACAGCGATACGTTTTATCGTTGAGCTTTAAATATTACCGCTCGCGGGAGTTATAGTCGAACTTTGACGCGTTACGAGAATATTATTTCGTAGTCGCGTCGGCATCGTTTCGAGATACTCTAACGTCGAACCCTTCGCTATTTCGCTAGTTCCTAGAGTCGACAAATTCTTCTTCTTCTCTTAAGACCTGGACGCGGTAAGAACAACCTCGGCGATTACTTTCGATCGACGTTGGATGCTCGTTTCGCTCGATGAACCTGTCATCTTTCTTCTCGCTCGCTTATCCTACGTTCTGCTCGACTTCTTCTATTCGTATCGTGCTTTCGAAAAGGTTAAGCGAAATTTCTCTCTCTCTCTCTCCCGTTTTCTTTCTCTCATCACGGCATTCTTCTCGTTCGAGGGAAAAGAGAACGAGAGAGAGAATAGTTTCCATCTTTTTCTCTCTTCCTTTCTCCACCAACAATGGGGGCGTTCCGTTGGGTTTTATCGATCGTTTTCTCGTTCCTCGCGCGGAGGCATGCACACACACACACTTCAAAACACATAAATATATATATATATATATATATATATATATATATATATATATATATGTACACATATATATACACACCTATAGGCGTAAGCATTCTCGAGAACTCGACGCAAGCACGACGCGGACTCGTGACTACTCGCGCGAACGTCGATCGACTTTTCGAAAGTCGAAAAAGGATCTCTCGATCGGTGTAAGAGCGAGTAACTTCTCTCCACCCTTTCGAGTAAGGAGGAGGAGGAGGAGCGTACAGCCGCAAGCCGAAAGGGCTCTAATAATAGGCCGCGTATATACATTAACTAACTTCCGCGATTGGCTGCCGTTAATGGTAACAGGGAAACCGGAAAGCCGAAAGGGAGTAGTAAATATAGCGGCACGGCGTGCTGCTCGCCTTCTGCTCAACGGGGCAGCTGTGAAAACTCTCTGCGGTAAATTCCAAGACGTTCGCACCGAAGAAAATCTTTCTAACCGATTAAACGGAAAGACAACGGTATCGCACAGTTGGCGAGGTGACCGCTGTTTTCTTTTGCTCTCCGCGCTCTTCCTCCTACTTTTATTTACTCGTCCGAGGAAAAAGTTAGTCGATCGCAGTCAGGTCGTAGCAAAGTGAATGTCGTGCGAACCCCTTTATAGCCTCGGCTCTTATTTCTATTTTTAATACAAGTATCGGTACTTTGTATCAGCTACCGTGTTAATTGGATAAAAATCCAATAATAGATAAGCTAGAATATGTGGGAAAGAAAATAGAGGAAAGCAACTCTGGTAAAGTAAAAAATACGAGCGAGGACGATCCTAGCCAAGGAAGGACGAGGACGCGATTAAAGGGAAAATATGGAAAGGTCGCACGCGAGGCCAGGAAAATCGAAGGAAGTCTCTCTCCCTCTTCGCAGGAGGAAAGACCTCCGCTACTTTCTCTTCGCTATCGGCACTTCGGTCTAAGAGCGCGTGCGTGCGTGAGTGCGTGCGTGCCCGTAGCATCGTGTAACGAATGACGAAATCGCGTGTAACTTCTCGAACGCGGTGCTACTCGAAGGCACGAAGAAGGTACTATTGCGTTTGAAAACTAGCGAAGGCACGCGTCCTACCGCACAGGTGTATACTTATTGTTGAACGTATTCGTACGGACGACAGCGATTTCGGTAGAAGGTTGAGAAAATTGATTTAAAAGAACATCGACGGCTTGTAAAATTTTTAATCGTTTTTTTGTTTTTAAGACGCGATAAGACGATTAAAACGGTTCTTCGTGTAATACGTACGTACCTCTCGTCCGCGTGGTCGTTCTAATCCGAGGGTCGCACGGTCGCGACTAACTCGACTCGGCCACTCGACTTCGTTCCAAAGTGCGCCAAGATAAACCCTGCAAACATTCGCGATAAACGCTAGGTCCGCGAGGGCCAAAGGCTCGACGAGTACCGAGGAAACACCCTTCCCGAGCTCGAGAATTAACTTTCGTCGATTAAAAACGACCGAAAAAGGAAAGGGTTAAGAGGGAGGTGTCGAACGCCAGCGAGGGTACAAACAGCCTCTTAGGAGAACTGCGAGGCTTTGTCGAGCTTCGTAACGCGTTTAATGCTCCATTGATTTCCATTAGCTTTGACGAAACGGTAAAAACGGAGAGAGAAAACAAAGAAACATTTACGTTACTTTAATGCTCGCGAATGAAATTAATCGAACAGATAAAATTGATTCGCAATAACGTGAAAAAAGCTCTCGACGACTCGAACGTCCTATTCATTGGCGAGGAAAAATTTATTTAAAAAAAAATGCTTACTCGTGAAAAAAACAAACTCGTGACTAAGACTCTCTAAGAATCGTCGTCGAATCGGCAAGGTTATCGCGATGCTCGAGGATCGCGACTACGAAGGCGTACTTACGCATCGCAGATATACTTTCGCGTCTACGATGCAGCGACGTTTGCAAATGACGACGATTCGAGATAAGCGACGGCACAAGCGATGCGCTAAAACTTTTGCGATAACATTCGAAACGTTCCGCTACCATAAACGTCCAGGAAACGTCTCAGTGTTCGCTTTCAATTTTCCGAGGAACAAAGTTCACGAATTAAAGATCAAAAACGTTTAAGATAGCAATAACGGCAGGACCGTCCGACTCTTTCATAACTGTCGGATATAGACCGGTCCGATATACTTCGATGAGTCAGAAAGAGGGAAGAAAGAAAAAAGATGAAAAAAAATCTATCGACTACTCGGTACTTATTTTTATTGAACTCCTTCTCGTCCACGAAACGTTGTCGAGAGTCTCGATAATGTATCACGATGGAGGATGATTCACGTAGACGACAAAAGATTCCAAGCTGAAACTCGATCGAAAAGCTAAGATTATATTTTATATAATCCCGAAGGACGCGATAAAGTACGTCACAACTGGGACAAAAATAAAAGTCTCTCTTGAAGAAAAAAGAAAAAAGAAAAAAGAAAAGAGAAAACAAAAAAAAATACTCGCCATAGTAGAGAAAGAATCGCGACGCTCGCGGGCTTTTCATCGGCTCGAAGCAACAAAGATATCGTAAAGCCAATACTTTATCGTTTAGGTGGTTCCGCGAAAGACCGAAAAAAAAGAAAAAAGAGGAGAAGAAAAAATAAATTTTCTCGACACCCGATGGCGAACGGAGATTAAAGAAAATGCGAAGCGAGGAAGATCAAGAGAGAAGGAAAGAGAAAGAGTTGATGCGCGCGCGCGTGCACTAGCGGGAACCACTTTAAGGACTTATTTTTATTGGACACTTTTTTCTGTCTGGGCGCTGAGCCGAGGGCCCAGCGTAAAAGGGGATGCGCGCGCGATGAGGTTGCGAGAGAGAGAAAAATAGAGAAAGAGAGAGAGAGAGAGAGAACGCGTATGCGAACGAACCGCACAAGTGTGCTCTCGTCCTCCTCCGGTGTGCGGCAAAAAGGCCGCACGATGTGTACACCCGCCGTCGTCTCTTCTCCTTCGTCTCCTCGTTCGGAGCATTCCGTCTCTCGAGAGTGGCGTGTACGCATCGACGAAGGGCTTCTGCCAGCGGCAGAACCAAAAAAGATAGAGAAAGGGAGACTCTATTAATAGCCGAAGGAGTTACGTCTTCGAAAAGCGACCTTTTATCGACTCGAATAAGAATATCAACGAAGGGAAGAAGCAACGGCGATCGAGACGAAGAAGGATAGGGAGAGAGAGAGAGAGAGAGAGAGAGAGAGAGAGAGAGAGAGAGAGAG